>NC_091128.1:36513451-36813451 GCF_040183065.1 Periplaneta americana
GAGGATAATTAAAACGGGTCAAAAACTAAATCACCCTGTCAAGTCCAGTACTCGATAAAAATCTCCGGACTGCATTTGTACAATTAAAATCATTTCCAAGAGCGTCAGGAAGAGTCGGCCGAATTCCATATTGCCGACAGACACGGTCATATTTTCTACAATGTAATAAAAAATGTTCCACTTTAAGTGGAACATGGCATAGATCACACTCCGGCTGAAGCTCGCCACGTAGCAGATGGCCATGTGTCAGATAACAGTGGCCAATCCTCAACCGGGTGAGTAAAACTTCTTCGTGTCGTGACGCTCTTGTGGACGAATCCCAAACTCGAACAGTATTCTTTATTCTACGTAATTTGTTTTCCTCTTGTGCAGACCATTCTCCTTCCCATTGCCACCATATTCTACATTTCAAATAATTTTGTAAGTCTTGCCACCTCTCGCGCCAATATACCAGAGTGCCATTCGTGGCACCATCTTTGGCTGCAGCATCTGCGGCCTCATTCCCACGAATTCCGACATGGCCAGGAATCCACACTACTCCAATCTCGCAATCAGAGCTTAAGAGTGTGTGGAACAGCTGCTGAGTTCTTAACACAAGGGGATCCTCTGAATAGAGACACTGCAAAGACTGAATGGCACTTAAAGAGTCGGAGCAGATTAGGTATCTGCCCCGAGGTTCTCGAATTAAAAACAATAAAACTCTGTAAAAAGCATATAATTCTGCAGTAAAAACACTGGTATATTCGCTCAGTTTATATTTAAATATCTGTCCATTTGCAACGAAGGAGCAACCAACACAATCATTTACTCGGGATCCGTCAGTATAAACTAAAGAATAATTTGGATATCGCGATAAAAGTTCACTAAAACGAAGTCTATAAACAAAAGCTGGTGTAAAATTCTTAAAACTTTGTCTCAGGCTTACATCAAACATGGGGCGTCGCATAATCCACGGTGGAGTGGTGGTGTATTCTAGTGTGCGAACGGATGGTAGATCGACGTCGAGCTCAGAGAGCAGTTCACGGAATCGCACACCTGCTGGACGAGGTCTCCGTGGATTTTCACTGTATCGGCCGTAAAGAGACGAATGATGGAAAGAGTCGAAAGAATTGTGCTCACGCTGCGAGCGGAGTTTAACCGCATATGAGCACAACAGGACATTACGTCGCCGATACAGTGATGGTTCCCCCGCTTCACAATACAGGCTCGCTATCCGACTCGTTCGGAAGGCACCTGTAGCGAGTCGTATCCCATGATGATGGATAGTGTCTAAGAAACGTAGCTTAGATTTATTTGCTGAGCCATAGATAAAACAGTCATAATCTAGCTTTGAACGGATAAGAGAACGATATAGACGTAAAAGCACTATGCGGTCTGCACCCCAGCGAACCCCTGACAAAAGGCGTAAAATGTTTAAAGATTTTTCACAACGCCTTCTCAAATCACGGATATGCGCCTCCCACGTTAATTTATAATCAAAGATAAGGCCCAAAAACCTCGCAGTGTCTGTATATTGCAATTCCACTCCATTAAGACGCAGGTCAGGATGTGGATGGAGTCCACGTTGGTTGTAGAAGTGGACACACTGCGTCTTTTGAGTGGAGAATTTAAAGCCATTGCGAAGAGACCACTCCGATAGCACATTGATGACCAGTTGCAACTGTCGACCGATAGATGGGAGGTATCGGGAACTGTAATATAGACTGAAGTCATCAACGTACAAGAGAGAAGATACTCGGTTACCTACACAGTGGGCAATGCCATTGATCGCAATGCAGAAAAGAACACTTAATACAGACCCCTGCGGAACGCCATTTTCTTGGAGATGTTCGTTAGAAAGTGTGGTGCCTACTCGAACTCAGAAATACCGCTCTGCCATGAACTTCTCAATAAACGTTGGCAGACTGCCACGAAGTCCCCAGTCATACAGGGTTTGCAGAATTCCAAAACGCCACGTGGTATCGTAAGCCTTTTCTAGATCAAAAAAGACCGCCACAAGATGTTCCTTCTTGAGGAAAGCATCTCTAATGGCGGTCTCCAGCCGAACAAGATGGTCTGCGGCGGATCTGCGCTTGCGAAAACCACATTGGATGTTAGATAATCGGTTTCCCGATTCGAGTACCCACATCAGGCGTTTGCTTATCATCTTTTCCATAACCTTGCACACACAGCTGGTGAGACAGATTGGCCTGTAATTGCCAGGTAAAGAAGGGTCCTTTCCCGGTTTCTGGACTGGAATTACAATGGCAGAACGCCAAGCAGATGGAAATACACCCTCAGTCCAGATTCTATTGTACATAGACAGAAGAAAGGATTTTCCAGCTGGTGGAAGATGACGAAGCATGCGGTTATGGATGTTATCAGGGCCAGGGGAGGTGTCAGGGGATGTGTCTAGTGTCGCCTCCAGCTCCTCGGATGTGAACGGTGCATTGTAGTCTTCAGTGTTGTCAGATTGAAAATTTAGGTTTCGTTTTTCTGCTGTATCTTTGATTTTCAGAAATTCCGGGTCGTAATTATTTGAGCTGCTTATTTGTGAAAATGTGGTAGCAAATATTTCAGCAATGTCTATTGGACTGGTGGTCGTTACTCCATTGTTTAGAAGGCCCGGAATTACAGAACTACGTTTCCCCATTATTCGACGGACTTTGTCCCATATGGTGTTAGCTGGGACGTTGTGTTTCAATGAACTGACGTAATTTGTCCAGGACGTCTTCTTAGCATCGCACACAATGCGACGAGCTTTGGTTCGAAGACGTTTAAACTGGACAAAATATTCTTGGGTCGGATGGCGCTCAAATTGGCGTAAAGCACGTTTGCGGTCACGTATTGCATCTCTGCAGGCATCCGTCCACCAGGGGACAGAGAAGCGTTTTGGCCTGCAGGACGACCGGGGGATAGATAGTTCCGCTGACTTTATAACCACATTTGAGAAATGGTCTACTACGGAGTCCACATTTTCATGTCCGTTATCATCGAATGATATGGACTCCGAAAATCCGACCCAGTCCGCCTTTTTAAGAACCCAGTTTGGAGATCGAGATTCCGCCGGACGTAAAGCGGACATACGCATTCGAATGGGATCGTGGTCACTACCATGTAGGTCGTGAATCACAGACCACTCGAAATGCGTGGACAAAACTGGGCTACAAATGGAGATATCTATCATGGAGTATGTACCGTAAGCTAAGGAGAGATGTGTTGCTTCCCCTGAATTCAGGGTAACAAGATTTAGACGGGTACATACCTCTGCTATTTTATTTCCTCTGTCATCATCGGAATTTGAGCCCCATGAGTGGTGGGATGCATTAAAATCCCCCACTACCAGATATGGAGCAGGTACCTGCGAGAAAATGTCTTCAATGTCATGCACTGTGAAAGGTGTGTCTGGGGGTATATATACAGAGACTATTGAGAACTGGATGGAAGGTAGAGTGACTCGAGCGGCTATGCATTGATGTGGGCTGTTGATGTTGATAACAGAGGAAAAGATACTTTGGCGGAATAGGAGAGCACAACCTCCGTTGGCACGAATACCGGCAAGGTGATCGTACCGGTGAACGTAGTATCCCGAGATACTTAGGGAGTTTTCGGGCCGAAGGTGTGTCTCTTGGAGACATAAAATAGCAGGGTTTTCATGATAGATCAATTGCTGTAGTTCTGTATATCTGCTGCGTACACCGTTCACATTCCACTGTACAATATCAGTCATCAAGAGGAGCTATATCATGTTGGTGGCTTAACAGGGGATCTTCTCTTCTTTTCCTTTCTATGGGAAGATGCTTTTGCCTGCGACTGCTTTGTCTTCGACTCCGGCGACTCACTTGCAGTTCGTCGCACTCCTGATCGCGATCTTGATCGAGGACGTGATCGAGAACGTGATCTCGACCTGCCACCCGAACTAGGAGTGCGACGTTCTGGTGTTCTACTAGGCCTACAATCCTTCTCTGCTGTCATAGCAATAATTTTCTTAGGGACGTAAGGCCTGATGTCAAGTCCACAAGTGTCGTCTGACTCAGCAGTCTGAGTAGCGGCGTCTACATATGTCTGGGTTGCGATCTCAATTCGCTTCCCAGGTATGTTCGTAAGAGGTGGCGTTTGTGTGGTGGCATCGATTCCCTCTGTTGCTCTCTGCAGTACAGACGCATATGACTTTTCAGTTGCCTTCTTTTCTTTATCTAAAATACGCTTACGTGCATCAAAGAAGCTAATATTTTCCCGGACTCGAAGCTCTTGAATCGTCTTTTCCAGCATATACTTTGGGCAGTTTTTAGAATTTGAAGCATGGTCCCCAGAACAATTCACACAGTGCTCGGCGCAAGTACATGGGGAATCCCCATGGTCTGCACTGCCGCACTTTGCACAGATGATATTGTTCGTGCAACGTTTTTGCGTATGTCCGAACCGTTGGCACCTAAAGCACCGCATTGGGTTCGGCACATACGCACGCACAGGGACACGCTCATACCCAACAAAGATATATTCTGGCAAGAGAGACGTTTCAAAGGTCAGAAAGACTGTGCTCAGGGGTTCAGTCCGTCCGTCCCGCTTCCGTATTAAACGGTAAGCCTTGGACACGGACTGTTCCGCCAGCTCTAATTGGATCTCTTCATCTGATAGACCATCTAGAGAATCTGTATGCACAACTCCTCGCGTGGTGTTAAGCGAGGAGTGTCGTTCAACTCTGATGGGGTATGACCCCAGCAACTTTGCTTTCAACAGCGTCTCACTCTGTTTTGCAGATGCAGTCTCAACGAGGAGACTACCGTTGCGGAGTCGAGTTGCATTTCTGACCTTTCCAACGAGTCCATCGAGCGCACGTCTCACGTAGAATGGACTAATGTCTTTCATAGTTTTTTCCGTTCCGTCCAATGTGATACTGATAAACTTTGGAGGAGGCACTTTTACAGTAACTTTCTCAGGGTCCAATTCCATAGCAATTTTCGTCATATGACCACCAGTCGTACTTTCTCCTGTCTTATGTTTCTTATTAGCTTTTACTGAAGGAGGAGAAGAAGAGCGCGTAGAACCCATTTTGAAACTGCCCCCCCCTACGGAACCGTCGGCGTCAGCCTGCCACCGGGGGGGCGGAAGAAAAAGACACCAAAAAAGTCTTCTCGGTCTGTGCCGGCTGTGGGGACCCCCCCCACAGCCCGATCCCAAGCAACCCACTTCACGCAAGTTACCCTTCAAACTGGTCATTACACACCTAATGGCAAGTCTTACACCAGAGGCGTGTCGCAGTTTTATGCCCCTACCACGGGAATAACCGCCCGTGGCTCCCCACTCTACACTGAATACAAGTGCCAGACTACTGCGGCTAACTCCGACCGACCCTCCCAAAGCCGGAGCAATCCGAGACCGCACGCAGCTTCAGGGGACTTGTGGTTGATTACACTGCGACACCCATACGTCAGCGGTAACACGTCGGAGCGACATATCCGCCCCGGCGAGCAGAATCGGTCACCGGGACGTTTAAGTCGCTCCGGGCCCCCATTGGGGCTCCACGTGAGTGTACATGACTACTGGTCCGGGCTCCGCACCTAGACTTGCATATAGGGGCAGTATGAAGGGTCCACTATTGCTTCGTTGCTGGGCGCCCTGTCGGGCCACACAAGTTGGAAGTCGCGCTCGAAACCGTGGGACAGGACCACGGAGATAGGAAAGATCCCCGCTGGTGAGACGGGAGTTATAAACCTAAGAAACTTAACCTAATAATAGATATAAGAATTAGAAGGGGAAGAAGAATAAAGCCTCATTAGGCATTGTTAACAAATCCCGTCATGGTGGCGGACGTGACAAGAACAAAAAACAGCGGGGATGGAGAGGTGAAAATGGCTGTGATGATGTGGTGGGCGTTCCGCATGCAATGGCGGCCGGCAGAGAGAAATAGTGATGAAAAAGAAGAGAGAACGAAGAGGAGTGGTTGGTGATAGGACGAAAAATGGCCGAAAAGAAGAGCACGAGAGCCACCATTGCACCCCCCGGTCACCACTTGGAGGAACCCACCTCGACCGGGCTAAATAGGGTCTAACCTAGTAGTTAGTAGAGCATCGTAAAAATAACCAATTAAAAAAATTAACGTCCCAGCAGCGGCTCGCATAATTCCAACGGCGTTTGCAAGTAATTCTGTATTATCATCCTGCTTTTTTGCTCGTTTTGGAGCCCTGTCTTATCTTGCGTGTTCACTGGCACGTTCCGTTGTTTTTATTATAATAGTCAATATCACCAGGATTCCACAGGACTGGACATAATTTATGAGGTCCAGTCTACTTCAGACCACTCCATGCTTGAGATGTCAGCGCTTCACGAGACAAACGGCAACGAATCCCTTTGTGTTCGCGAGAAAAACAGACAGGGAACGGATCGCTACGAGGCATTTGAGGTGTGCGCGTGTATTTGCCGCACCGCTTGCTTGAAATCGCGTACAAACGAGCGAACGAAGCCTCGAATTCTGTTCGACCCTTGTTGCATTACTGCCGCGGCACGTCTGTGTATTTCCGGCTTTAGAGAATCCCACAAGTATCTTGATTATTGCATAGAGGTAATCGATTTGAAGAACAGAAGGAAATGACAAAAATGGGCCACATGACTGGAATTATCTAGATATTCATTTTAATTAGGTTATTTAACGAAACTGTATCAATTATTAAGTTATTTAGCCTTGATAAAAATGGTAATGGCAGGATAGTATTTGATTAGATTTGCCTTACAGTTTGGGAAAACCTCAGAAACACCCTGATGAAGTAATGAAATTGAGCAGGAAATGTACCCTGCAGATCAGCAACTGCCTGAGGCTATCTGCTGTAGGCCTACTACAGACCACAAGGAGTCACCTAAATAACAGCTGGAGAAGCAACAAGCTCTATGTGACTAGTGATGTTCCAATTGTAAGATATTTCTTCACAGGAAAACTAACAGTGATATACAGCAGTGCTGGTAACTTTACATCAATACACACTGAAAATAAAATTGTAAGTTAGGAAAGTTCTTTTCCTAAAGAAAGTAAATATGATACCACAGTCAGTCATGTTGATAAATAAATTAATATTATGGCTATAATACTGAAGGCGTCATGCATTATGACAGACGTTTTACGGGGACTTAGATCTCTAGCAAAACAGAATAAAGGTCAATATCAAGATAGTCGAGGAGGGAAAAATGGATACATGACTCACCTGAGGCTCACACTTCACTACAGAAAGTGCCACTGGCTCTGGAGATTCCTCAACCTTCACTTCCCACTTCAGATCACGGGTGGGGTCGTTACACTGCACTGATGTTTCTTCCTGCGCAATAGAGACATTAATTTCTACACAGCATGCTTTCCTGTGCATGGTAACACCTGGGTACTGCTCCTCTTATAAATGGGTAATACAGACAACGTTAGAATGCACTGGATCATCAGCACACAGTTTACTGCTAGCCGCGACACTACACACAACACAAGTTCTTTTCATAATCTTCTTTTCTTTCACATAATCTGGTAAGTGGAAAAGGTCTAAAAATTTGTCTCGCCTTGAAATACATCTTGATTGTTGTTGTTCAATCAACTGTCCAAAGACAGGTCTGAACCTCACAAGTAATACCAAGACACAATTAAGCCAGGAGATAATGGGGTAGGGTGGCCAGTTCCTTTCCCCCTCCATTGCATACATCGCCGATTAGCTACGTGTCCACTAATCAAGCTTCAGATGCATACAAACAACTGTTCTTCCTCTGACACATATCGTCAAGTGAGATGTACTGCCTGATATAATAGATGTACATGTCAGCCAGAACCTTAATCAGAGGACAACATCTTGATTAAACACTTTTAATATTGTGGCAATCCTGCTAGAAACTTCTCGTTGCCTCGGGATTCGAGCACGCGTCTGGCAGAAGGGAGGGCGCGCAGGAGGCGCGACAGACGAGGCGAACTCCGCAGGGCACTGAGCGCGACGTAGAGAGGAGAGGGGAGACGACGGCACGCTGGGCCGCGACAGAGAGGGGGAAGAAAAGCAACTGCGACTGAGGGGAGAAATCCAGAGAAGTCTCGAGAAGCGCCATCCTCTCGGCATCTGTAGAAATTTCGAGCATCGAAGGAACGAGACAGTGTGATTTCGCAATAAATAGAAGACGCGAAGAAGACCCAAGCCAGTTTAGTTTGGACAGCAAGCCAGTGAGTTCTGAAGCAGCAGTGAGCGTCCAGGCGGAAGCAACGCGGCCGGAAGTCTTGAGTTCGAGTACAGTGGACTGTCTCCGGAAGTCTTGAGTTCGAAGTTCAGTGGACTGTCTCTGGCAAGTCTTGAGTTCGATATACTGTGAACTTGAGTGAATGAACTAGAAGAACTAGCCAAGGCAAACGAACTGTGAACTGAGAACGGACAGTTCTGTTTTGTAAATAGTGCTTTGTGAACATTAGTTGAGATTAACAGTACATTGTTGTTCTCAATAATCCAAGTGAATTGTCAATATCGTCTGTGGAGTGCAATAACGAATACTGTGTTGCTGTGTGGAGTGAAATACCCATTGTTGACGGGAGTGTTTAAATTCAGAAATATAGAAAGGCATTCTTGTTGTAAATAGAGTAACATTGTTGTGTGAAATAAAAGTCGCAATATATTCATCACTAAAGATTTGATCAATTTATTATATAAACGACTTTCGTCTATTGACACAGGAAGTTGTTATGATGCACACTGTAGACTTCTGTTTATAAACGAAAGAATCTTAACTGTTACCTATTAATATTAACATATGTCATTGTCTTCTTCATATAAAACAGAATATTGACCATTTGGTCTACACTTGCAGATCTGAGCTCAATCATTACTCAACTAGAAGCAGTGAGGGAAGTGAGATGGTATGGGCCAGTATGGAATACTGCCAATAGTTTCTATGACCAGAAAGCATACTGTTAGTGAAAAATCACATACCATTAATGAAAAAATGTGATTCGTAAAAATTTGTTTATACATTTCTTCACAGCAAACAGTACTCTATCTGTTTACTTCGTAAATCTAAACCACAGCCTTTTGGAACTGAATGCAACGTGTATAAATTGACGTGTTTTTATATAAATTGAATATTCAATTTAAATAATTAGTTATTTAAGCTGGGAAGTATTGAAATGAAAGCCCTGTATTTAATATACAGTGCGTTCGTAGCTCGGCCGGATCACTGAAACATTCAAATTTGAAAATTGTACTTTCAATAATTGTTCCTTTTAAAATTATTAATGTATATTTTTTATTTCATCATTCTTAATTAAATGTTTTCCTGTTTATTTCATCATTCCTAATTAAAACTTTTCTAACACTTGTTTATATTACTTAGGTTATGTTATATTCCGGCAAAGCTACGAACGCACTGTATATACATATACACAATGTTATTCTTAAAATTGTATTAGTCGACACGTTAAAAGTGTTAAAATTTAAAATAGGTTATGTACCTTAGACAGACAGCCTGTTTCGATGCCGGTGCTGCGTCATCTTCCGTATCCTATGAACTACTGTTGTTCCTGTTGATCTTGAATTCTGCCATTTGCATTCGTCAGTTGTAGGGGTGGGGGTGTGTTGCGTTTATGGTGGGGGTGGTTCTTTGTGTGTTATGTATTATGATGTCGAATAATGTGTGGGTATTGAACTGTAATTGTATATTAAGTATAAGTTATGGGTGTATTATTGTATGTTTGTATATTTCGTATTGTTCTAACATGTTTAACTGTGGACTTTTTGGTGTGATGTATAGAATTTCCATATGTTTCTATATTATTGAAGTCATGATTATTGCTGATAATATGTTCTGCGTAATTTGATGTGATGTAGGGTTTGGTTATATCTTTAATGTGTTCGTTATTTCTTGTTTGAAAGGATCTTCCTGTCTGTCCTATGTAAAACTGTGGGCAGCTATTGCATTTTAGTTTGTAAATGGTAGCTGAATTATATTTAATTGTATAGTGACTTTTATTCTACTTCAACCACCACACACTTGCTAACAATGTGACTTTTATTCTCTAATAATTAACCCTACAACAATGGGTATCCCACTCAACACAGCAACACAATAGTCGTTATTGCACTCCACATGACGTTTATTATACAGAAGAAAAACAATTTGCTCCTAATTTCAATTAAGGTTCACAATGCACTATGTGCATAACAGAACTGTCAGTTCTCAGTTCACAGGCCGCAAAAGAGCCTTAGGTACGCCAATTTGAGCGCCATCCGACCCAAGAAAATTCTGTCCAGTTTAAACGTCTTCGAGCCAAAGCTCGTCGCACTGTGTGCGATGCTAAGAAGACGTCCTGGCCAAACTATGTGAATTCATTAAAAAAAAAAAAAGTCCCAGCTAACATCGTATGGAACAAGGTCCGTCGAATAATGTGGAAACATAGTTCTGTAATCCCTAGCCTTCTGAACAATGGCGTAACAACCACCAGTCCCATAGAATTTGTGGAAATATTTGCTTCCACTTTTGCACAAATAAGCAACTGAAGGAATTATGTCCCGGAATTTCTAAAAATGAAAGACGCTGCCGAAAAACGAAACCTAAATTTTATATCTGATAACACTCAACACTACAATGCACCGTTCACATCCGAGGAGCTGGAGGCGGCACAAGACACATCCCCTGACACCTTCCGTGGCCCTGACAACATCCATAACCGCATGCTTCGTCATCTCCCACCAGCTGGGAAATCTTTCCTGCCTAGAATGTACAATAGGATGTGGACTCATGGTGTATTTCCATCTTCTTGGCGTTCCACCATTGTAATCCCAGTCCAGAAACCGGGAAAGGATCCTTCTTTACCTAGAAGCTTTAGGCCAATTTGTCTCACCAAGTGTGTTTGGAAGGTTATGGCCAATATGATAAGTAAACGCCTGATGTGGGTATTGGAATCGGAAAAGCGATTATCTGATATCCAATGTAGTTTTCGTAAGCACAGGTCAGGCGCAGACCATCTTGTTTGGCTGGAGACCGTTATTAGAGATGCTTTCCGTAAGAAGGAGCATCCTATAGCGGTCTTTTTTGATCCAGAAAAGGCTTACTATACCTAATGCCGGTATGGCAATCTGCAAACTCTGCATGATTGGGGACTTCGTGGCATTCTACCAACATTTATTGCGAAGTTCATTGCAGAGCGATATTTCCTAGTTCGAGTAGGCACCACACTTTCTAACGAACATGTCCAAGAAAACGGCGCTCCGCATGGGCTGTATTACGAGTTCTTATTTTCTGCATTGCGATCAATGGAATTCCTCACTGTGTGTGTGGCAGAGTATCATCTCTCTTGTACGTTGATGACTTCAGTTTATATTACAGCTCCCGACATCTACCATCCATCGGTCGACAGTTGCAACTGGTCACAACGTGCTTTCAGAATGGGCTGTTGACAATGTGTTTAAATTCTCCACTATAAAAACGCAGTGTCCACTTCTAATCATCGTGGACTGCATCCACATCCTGAACTGAGTCTTAATGGAATGGAATTGCAATATACAGACACTGCGAGATTTTTGGGCCTTATCTTTGATTATAAATTAATGTGGGAGGCGCATAAACGTGATTTGCGAAGGCGTTACGAAAAATCGTTGAATATTTTACGCTTTTTGTCAGGGGTTCGCTGGGTTCAGACTGCATAGTGCTTTTACGTCTTTATCGTGCTCTTATGTTATTTATCGTGCTTGAATATGGCTGTTTTATTTATGGCTCAGCAAATAAATCCAAGTTACGTCTCTTAGACACTATCCATCATCGTGGGATACGACTCGCTACAGGGGCCTTCCGAAGGAGTAGGATAGACAGTCTGTATTGCGAAGTGGGAGAACCATCACTGTATCGGCGACGTAATGTCTTGTTGTGCTCATATGCTGTTAAGCTCCGCTCACACAATCGTTACGACTCCTTTTACCATCTGTCTCTTTACGGCCGATACAGTGAAAATCCACAGAGCCTTCGTCCAGCAGGTGTGCGGTTTCGTGAACTGCTGTCCGAGTTCGACATCCGCCTGCCAACAGTTCGCACACAGGAATATACGACCTCTCCACTGTGGATTATGTGAGGTCCCATTTTGATGTAAGTCTGTGCCAAAATTTTAAGGATTTTACACTAGCCTTAGTTTACAGACTTCGTTTCAGTGAACTTTTATCACAGATTCCAAATTATTCATTAGTTTTTACTGACGGATCCCGAGTGAATGATTGTGTTGATTGTTCCTTAATTGCAATGGACAGGTATTTAAATATAAATGGAGCCAGTGCACTAGTGGTTTTACCGCAGAACTATGTGCTTTTTATAGAGCTTTATTGTTTTTAATTAGACAGATCCGGGGCAAATTCCTTATCTGCTCCGACTCTTTAAGGGCCATTCAGTCCCTGCAGCATTTGAATTCTGTGTTGAGAACCCGGAACTTTTGCACACTCTCCTAACTTTAGTTATGAGATTGGAGTAGTGTGGGTCATGTTGGCACTCCTGGTAACTAGACAGCAGATGCTGCAGCAAGTGACAATGGATGGTGCTATGAATGGGTCTGAGGTGTATTGGCGTGAGAGGTGGCAAGATATTCAAAATTACCTGAAACATACAATATGGTGGCAATGGAAAGGAGAATGGTCTGCACAAGAGGGAAAACAAATTACGAAATATAAAGAATACTGTTCGAGTTTGGGATTCGTCCACAAGAGCGTCATGACTCTTGCATATAGGGGCAGTATGAAGGGTCCACTATTGCTTCGTTGCTGGGCGCCCTGTCAGGCCACACTATTCGGAAGTCGCGCTCGAAACCATGGGACAGGACCACGGAGATAGGAAAGATCTCCGCTGGTGAGACGGGAGTTATAAACCTAAGAGCCTTAACCCAAGAATGAATATAAAAAAACTATAAGAGGAAGAAAATGTAGCCTCACCAGGCATTCTTAACAAATCCCGTCATGTAGGCGGAAGTGGCAAAAACAAAACAGCGGGGATGGAGAGGTGAAAATGACTGTGATGATGTGGTGGGCGTTCCACATGCAATGTAGGCCGGCAGAGAGAAATATAGTCATGAAAAAGAAGAGAGAACGAAAAGGGCTGGGTGGTGTTAAGTCGAAAAATGGGTGAAAATAAAAGCCCAAGTGCCACAATTGCACCCCCCCCCACCCGGTCACCAACTTGCAGGAACCCACCTCGATCTTTTAATCTTAATTTTTTATAATTGTACGAAAGGGGTAAGAAAATAAAATATAACAAGTAATAATTTCTCAGCTTGTGTCTACACGGATTAACATAACTCATCTTTGCAAATAATTTCATGGTCTAATTGAGATATCACTTGTAAATATAAAGCAACTTTACGAAAAATATACAGAAGTGGGATTAACATGCTCACTTCTAAATATAATTTCAAAGGGGTTGAACTCTTTCGGTGAATTATTAGCATACATTCATGATAAACAACTCATTTACGAAGTCAAGAGACCAGAGTTGTCATGAGCTGCTGCCAGGAACTCAAAAGGAGGATAGCAGTGGCAAAGGAAGTTTCTAATAGAAAAAGGAGCATCATCTGTGGACCTCTGGACAAAGTACTAAGAGACTAGAGAAGTGATTGGGGCAGAAGCATAGACATTACGACGAAATGAAGAGAAGCGACTAGAAGCACTTGAAATGTGGATATGGAGAAGAATGCAGAGTATGTAATGTTCGTCAGAGCTTGTATCGGAATGTAATTTCTTTTTGAAAAGATTCGATAACACCATTTTTACCATTTTCTTACCTCTCGATATACTATACAATTAAAAAAAAAATGTTATACACTAATGTTTGTGGAAATTTCAACACCAAGAAGGATACATGTGGCTGAATGAAATTGATACCACAGATTACACAGGCAATACACAAATGATTAGAATTACAGAACTGTACCTGATCTGTGACCGTGAGATTTCAGTATGGTGTGAAGCCTCCGTGCACTGCAATCAGAGCCTCTAAGTATTGTGGCATGGAATCAAAGAGGGGCTGGATATGTTCCTGGGGAATCTCCCTCCACGCAGTTTGTATGCGAGTCCACAAAACATCAAGAGTGGATGCTGTTCGATGGGCGACATGTCTGGCGAACATGCAAGCCAGGGAAGTAGTGATACTCGTCGTTCTTCGAAGGCTTGCATAATCCTCTTCACCACATGTGGCCGGGCACTGTCCTGATGAAATACAGCATGTGGAGTTGCCTGAAGGAGGGGCAGTACCTCGGGCTCTAAAACCTCCCTAATGTAGCAGTTGCTGTTCAGATTGCCCTGAATACGAAGGAGGCGAGATCGCATATTGTATCCAATGGCGCCCCAAATCATCACACTAGGCGTTTGTCCGCTATGCCACTCAACAATGAAGGCTCTCAGGTTGCGTTTATCATGGTAGCGTCTAACACGTATGTAGCCGTCATTTTAGGACAAGTTCAAGTGGGACTCATCCGAAAACACTACATTTTGCCGCTCAGCACGCCAGTGACGGCGTTCACGTGCCCATTGCAGTCTGAGGCGTTGGTGGTTTCTGGACAATGGAAGCCAATGCAATTGCATGCGAGCCACTAGTCCAGCCCTCAAAAGACGGCGACAAACCGTCGACGCAGACAGGTTCATACGCATTGCAGTACTCCAACGTTGACTCAACACTGTGGATGAAGCTGTACAGTCCATCACGGCCATGCGGACAAGGTGGCTGTGATTCCGTGCTGTGATCACATTACGTGGGCCAGTACTTGCTTGTCTCTGCGTACGACCCTCTTCTATCCACTGGTTCCACACACGCATCACTGTCTTAGCAGCATGCCCTGTACGAGCTGGAATGTCACGATATGACAAACCTGCTTCCTGGAGACCAACCATTCTGCCTCGTTCGAACTCGCTCACGTGCTGATATTGCGCCCTTCCACATCGACGAGGCATACCTGCACTAGCTTTCACGTTTCCACTTCGTTTGGAAGCTCTGCACTGACTGAGCAAGGCATAACACTGACCTTGCTGGTGACACAAGAGACGTCACTGTTGGGCCTATGTGTAAGCTATCTCTCTGGAAACGTAATCAATTATTGGTGGTACTTTTCTACACATCTCCCGAGTTTGGAGTCGTTCGGGCCATTCTTTCTGGGTGCTGCACTTTCCACAAACAGTAGTGTATATTATATGCAAATAACCATCAATCATAAACAAAGACATATTAAGCTGGCACTGTAAGAAAGCAGACGAAATGTAGCAGTGCTACCAATAGCAGTAAAATTACTGTTCTTAAAATTCTGATTAAAATTGTAAAATACTACATATATTATACATTTATTGAACAGTACTATTTTATGACGCACAAAAAAGAATAATGGTATTAAATAACCGGTTTTATACATAAATGTGACAAATCATTGAAAATCATAAATGTTGACTATGTTGGTGTACATGATTCTAAAAGAAACGTTCAAATAAAATCTTGTAACACTCATGAAATACACAAAAGTGCAATTAGAAATTTGTCAAATTGTTTGTATGACGAATAATAATTGTAATATCAACATAAAATTCATTTGGCAGATAGTGCTGGAGCAGTATTACTCACTGCAGTAAAAATTCTCGATTTCTCTAAAATTGTCAAATAGAACCTTGTTTGTTATCCTGAACCCTGGACATGAAGTTACGCAAAGACAATCAGTACAGTACATTGTGACAGTGAGGTCGGCTACACGATCGAGTGCTCAACGCAGTAGAGCCCGGACGAGAAGTTATGGCATCAGCGCGAGGGACGCATTTTAGTTCGTTTGCTTGGACTCGCCTCACACTCAACTGGAGGGGTGTTGGGTTAGTTGGTTACTAGCATGCCGAGTGTTCAGATCGTTCTGCTACTACCGCTATTGCTAATACTGAAAACATTGTCCTTCTGAGCGCCCTCATTATGGCATTGTCTAAGGTGTGAAATCACAGAGTAGTTCATAGTCAAGGACATGAAATAACATACAATGTATGGAAATTCAAGTCAGAAGAGGCTGTAAATGGAATACCAATTCCATTGAAAAGCGTGTGTGCAAGAGTACTGGCTGCCACTGGTATTTCAAAGCGAACCTTGGCAAGAATCAGGAAAGAAGGGAAAAATATTGAGGCAGGAACAGTAGATTCTTTCTCCAGTCCGGAAAAATCACAGCCGAAGAAGAAGATTGTTGCAGGTGTAGACAGTTTTGATGAGGAAGTCCTAAGAAGACTCATCTATAATTTCTACACTAAGCATAAGCAGAGGCCGACTCTGCAATCGCTTCTTCCAAGAATGGATGTCAGTGTATGATTATATGAAGAAAGTAGAGAACAATTAGATTGAAAGTGAGCACGTGATGGCCAGTATTTTGGAGAACATTTCCATAAACTTAGGGACATCTGATTCCATCACGGATCAGTCATCTGATTCGGATGGAGAATAAACATATAAAGATGGAATAGTGGGCGTAATTCCATTAGCTACCTTTGCACTCTTGATTAGGGAAGTGGTGATATTAAGGTAAGAAGAATGTTTTTAGAAAGAGATGAAACGGATATGCCTGCCGCTCTGAGCTTGAGAACCGTAACCCAAATAACCTCCACTCCTCTACTCTGCTGGCCGGCAATTTTGAACTTCGCACAGGTTGGTGCCATAACATCTCGTCTCAGCTCTAGCTTCATAGATATAGCAATTTCCAGTCAGCATGCTGGTTTCTTACCATCAAGTTATGTGTTTCCAGTTTTATCAGTTTCTTAGACTTTTTCTCAGGTATTATTTACAATATTAGATATAAAGGAATTTCACACATTCTCCAAATAGCGCAGAGAATATTATTTTGAATTTCTTCAAATGTGAAACTGAATGTAAATCTCTCATCTTAAACTTCTGTGTAGCAAAACTTCACAACCTACGGAAGTCAGCAATACATACAGGAACAGGTTATTACATAAGACACATGGATCTAGCTTCCTCCCAGAGAAAGCCACCTACGGGTTTTATCGAACTGGACCATGCTTAAACTAGCCAATTTCGGATACAATGACCACCATGAAAACACCAACACCAGCGAGGAAGATTAACTCACGCCTGTAAGACGCAACAGAAACCCGCATAATTCATGGAACACATGACAATTACAATAATACAGAAGCAGACATGCAGATAGTACAAGTCAAGAACTGCATACATAAACACACAATAATATAGTCACAGCACATGCTCAATACCAATTATAATATTACATCCATAGATTATTTTGAAAATGGGTCATCTCCAATTTTTTTTTAATTAACTTTTTCACAGGTTCACATTCCTAAAACGCCTACTCATATATTCCATATGAAAACAGGACATTCTTCATCCGTTAAATCACTTTTAGACTGGTCACATTCAAGCATTGATTTGGAAAATGGTCATTTCCTAGAGATAACTCATTTTCAAAGCGGTCTGTATGACTGCCTACCTGCCATACAGCTGATTCTCTCTCCCCCCCCCCCCCAGCGTTACCGTTTTGGCAATGGGCATATCAGCAGTTAACTAGCACTCATCTGCCTGTGTTAGTTGTCTGCAGTTATTTATTTTGGCGTAAGAGAGGTGAGCGACTAGACTATGTTATATGAAGAGTAAAAACAAAGGTCCTCATGGTATGAGATGAAAATCAGCCGGCTCTAGTTCAAGAAAGATATCAGGTGACGATTGTCAGAAAATCTACCAGTTTATTGAGACTATCTTTGTAAAACAAGCCCATTATTAAAAGAATGTATCTCTCTGCTGGGCTCTATGTTAAGATCACGCACAGAAACTTCTTAGGGAAGCATTCAGAATGTGAAATGAACGTAGATGCAAATTTTTTCTTAAGAATATTAACGAAAATTTCAATTTCTCTCTTGGTTATCCCCAGATAGGCGTATTGGTATATTTAAAATATGAAGAGCTTGGAATCAAGATAAAAGATCCTTATCTTAATAAAAATGCAAAGCTATCTGCGGTTGTTGAACATGTAGTCCATAAGTGAAGAGCTAGCAAATTTTTTAACAAAATAAACTCGGGATGATCACTATGCAGAAAAAGCGGGAAAGTAGCAGCATTATGCTTTGATTACATGGAGAACGTTCTTCTTTTATAGTTACTGGTGCAGGAGGTTATTTCATTACCGGCAGTTCTGGATCAACTAGTTCTGCGTCCATAACAACTACAAAACCGGAAAAGCTACATTTTACTCTCACCAGAAGGGGAAGGTCATAATGCCCTAATGAAGTATGCACTTTCTTGAATGACTATGAGAAGGAAAATAACCCTACCTACCAAGAAAACCTTCCTAGCAATATTAAGAACATCAACAGCTCTACCAGTTAGACACTGTGATATGTCGTCATTAGTTGCTAGTGATAGTGCTATGTACTGTGAGCTCTCCAATGGATTCATGGTAGCTCGTGGGACTGGGGTTGAGGGACCATGGTGATGCCTATGTGAAAAGGTAAAGGGATTCTGCAGGCTGAGGGCAGTTCGGAGACAGTCCCCACGTGAATCTGTAGTGCAGAGGGCCTTTGGGCATGCAAACCATTCTATTCTTGATAGTACAATGAGCTCATTCAAGTGGCCTATGTGAGAGAGTAATCTCTAGTCCATGCCTCTTCCCTTCTTCCCTCAAGAGAGACTACAATGGACGAATTTTCTGAAGAACAGTAGCTTTCCTCACATTTATTTGCCTATTATATGTTCTTTTAGCAAGGTTTTGCAGTCCTATTTGTGTTTTTTAAACTTAATTTTCATAAAAGACATGTTTCAGTTATAAAAGTTGACTTAATCTTTCACAAACCGAGATTCCTTTTGAAAACGGCTCATCTCCACTAAAGAAAAATAATTTTCCTGGGCATCCTGTATGAAGAAAAAAGATTATGTAACTTTAATGATACAAAATTATTGTTTTAATTTTTCGGCATTATAAGGGATTTAAAGGCTTTTTGCTTCTGTAAAATTTAAGAAAGTGGGCATGACTTTATTTTTAAAATGGCCGATTCATTTGATGAAATATTATGTAATATACAATCATCCCCCCATCATCCAAACATCCCCACCTATAGACCACGGAACAGCAGAGCAAAGAATAAAAGCAACAGCTAATACAGTGGACTTGCGAGAACCACGCTGACATGGGATCATGTGGCAAACCGAGGTACCGGTACATTACTATTTTTGAAAGATTTAAATTTTTAGTTTTTAGTTTTCAAAATTGGACAAAAATAATTCACACGATTTCGTGAGGGTCGTTGATTTAGGGAAGGGGAAGGAACATGAGTTACTTAGTTCGATGCTGCAGAATTAAAGAGGTGATTCCAAAGTGTTCTAAGTCATTATTTTAAAGATTTTAACAGAATATAGCTTCATCATTATTGTTTCACCTTCCATCAAAGGGACATAACATATTATTTTATAAAGTTAAAAACCGTTCATTACATGCAGTGAGAAATATTACATTTATTCCAAAATGTTCTAAGTATTCTGTTTATTGCTTCCAAACTGACCTCAGCTGGCATGCGCTACATGCAGCATGGACTATAAACAAACTAACGTCATTTGCACTGTTGGCTAGGATGCACATGATATCCGTAAAATAAGAATGAAATTCATACACAGGAATACAGTGATGAGGACGTAACAGAACAAGACTTTTGTACAAATTGCTTAAGTATGCAAGAAATAGTTCACTTTCAGATGCAAGAGGGTAACCGACCATAACCTGTTCTAATAAAGAAACACATGGTTGTAATGCCAGTAATTTGACAAAAGATGACTTAAAATATTTTTAAAATAAAGTGTCTGAACAGAATAACTAGTTGATTAAATTCATGTGCCCTGGTAACTTGATGAAACCAAAATAAAATACCGGTAAAATATCTAGAAACGAGAAACCAAAAGCTCATTTTGCACAGAAATATTTTGTTGAAAAAATTAATGGCATAGTTGTTATTGTTTACGTTAAAACATTCTTATTAATCAAGTAAGAGTTATTTATGAGACAAATTCGTAAAGGTTCTCTTTTTGCCATGAGTGTAAAGTTTGTGAAACGAGGGGATGCCAAGTTCCACAAACACACGACTATAAAGATAACTTTACGAATGTGTGTCATATAATGTTTTTCTACGATAGCACAAATTTACATTAAATAAATATTTAAAGTTGGGAAGATTATAAGATCACGATGTCATGGCCGCCTAAGCTCAAAACCATTAAGAAACAAGTATGCATGGAATTGCAACCTGTTTTATTCATGATCATGATTTCATGACCGTCTAAACCGGTCAGGTAATCAATAAAACGGTCAGAAAGAGTTGAATGATAAATAATGTTACAATGAGTACTAACTGTAACTTCAGAATAAGGAGCTAAAATGTAGATACAAATGTTAAATTTGTTATTTATTTGTGTTCTGTGTAATATTTAAATAATGAAAGATCGAGGTAATGCATTAATTTCTTACTCAATTAAGTTTGTACATTGAATATTACATTTTCTTTGGCTGTGCGTAAAATGAATAGCAGTGTCTAAAGTGATTACTTACCTTTATTTTACGCACTAATGCTTTAAAGGCTCACTTTAAGCTCTGATAACAGTGGGTAAAATGGAACTTCACGCACTATCGTAGAAAAATGAATAAATGCTTTGTGTTGGTATTTTATGAATGAAGGTCAGAATAAACCAGAAAGAAGAGGACGTAGCAGCGATGTGCATTTATTTCGAAACTTAAATGTAGTGAGAACCATTATGGAGGGGAAAACAGTGCAACTCGAGTTCAGTGTTAAGAAACTACCGGTATGGTTTATGTGGAAATATGAAAGCAATGATTCTTGATTGAAAATTTGCTCCTTCTTAAAATTATTAAGCTGTTTCATTCACGCTTTAATTTATCCCTAGCAAACCCACATTTATCCGTATATGGCTGTTTTATAGACTCTCTTAAGTCTTGACTTAGAGCCGTTTGAAAAACACTCAGTTCATTAAATGAATGTAACAACCAGAGAGAGTCTAAACCAGGCCCACAGAACTCGTAAGTAGGAGAAATATGACGTCAGCCTCATTCCACTTCTATTGGGAATGATAGACTTCTGCGTAGAGTTATTTACATTCTCTGGCCGTCAAAGGTTCATCAGTGGCAGCATGTAATTTTCAAAAAGAATTGTAATAAATTCATTGTTTTTATAATGCGTTATCTCGTTTCAAGGTTTACAATTATGCTAGATTTCCTATCGGTAGTTTCTTTGAGATTTCTTTGCACCTAACCTGTTTTAGATTTTCGAAAACTTTCCTCCTATCATCACCTACGGAAACATAAATTTATAGCATTTAAGTAATGAACTTTGAAAGTCACTATTAATTTCAATTCAAAATGAACACAACAAGTACGTCCTTAAGTTTACAGTATATAAATAAATAATCAATATACTGTTCGTAATAATGAACTTACTCGAAAGTTCGTGCATTCCATAATTCTTAAAAAGGACTTTGTTGACATGTGGTTTAATATTGAAATGAGGAGTAGAAATAAATTGGATGGGACACAGTAAACAAGCAATTCTTTCGTCTTCAACAACAAAATAATCATATTCTCATTTCCTTTGGAAGTAGTTTTCCTTCACGGGTTTAGATTTTGCCATGTTCGAGTTCTCTTTAAACTGCAGTACGCGTATTATTTGTTTGTTTGTTTACTTAATTATTTAGGCCTACTTATTTACTTACTTAACTACTTATTTATTTGTTTACTTATTTATTTACATATTTATTTATTTACGTATTAATTTACTTTTTACTTACTTTCTTACTTACTTATTTATTATTTATATATTTATTTATTTATTTGGCTGGAGTGCGTTACAATGTTGAATGACAGCATTAACAGCTGTTCTTACAGCTATCACTCACTCATCAATGTACAATTTATTTATCGTCCTATTACTAGTAAAACCGGTTAAGACCAGTAATACAAGTTTTGTAAAAAACAGGAATTAAAACTTTATTAATGCACGAAAAATCATAATAAATTCTTCAAATAAAGTAATTGGTTTGTTGCCTGCTTGCAACATTTGGTATTTATTTCATTTTAGTAGAATACAGAGCACGGAAAGACAAGTCAGGGACTGTACTGAACTTATTTTACACAAAAAGTGGATTTAATCGGTTTTACTAGTAATAGAACGATATGTACATAAGTAGAACTTCTTACATTATATGCACACATACATTTTAAAATGAGAATGAATGTTGATGCAGCTGAGCGTAACTAGAATGGCATGACCTCACTGGTAGAAAAGGTGGGTGTGGTAAGAAAGGGGAATAAAGCAATCGCTCTGAGGAGCTACAGTTCTGCAGGTCTGGTCTAAACACTTTAAAGGAGTGTCAAAATAAATTCAACTACTTAATGAAATAGAATATAGAGGCACTAGGGACGTCCAATTTGTTTTATCAGTTTTGTCATTTTTTTATTATAACTTTCAGTTTGGAATCTACCACTTCGATTACAATTTGATTTCTACTAGCGTAAGAACCTAATCAATAGCAATCCGGATCAATAATTTCCAAATAAGAAACAATACTTGTATTTGTCGTAAAGTGAATGGTTGATTGATAGCTGAGGAAACCAACTTCATCGTAATCAGTACTGATATTATCACCATCAAGTTCAAAAGCAGTTTTATTTCACAATGGCAATGTAATCCTAGTAGGCTTATGTTCAAGGTTAAGAAATGCAGTGATGTCTGAACATCCTGTATGTAACTTCATTCATTATAATCAAGAATGTGGTGAACTGAAAGTGGCTAAAGAACTTGTAGGTCTGCAGAGACTTCATCAAATGTTTATGTTTTATATTATGTTTAATTATCTTCTGGCTTAGTTGTATTATGAATGATACCTTATTTGTGTCACTTATGAGGTTCCAACCATTCCAACCACTCTTCAGACTGCAGAATAAACATACATACACTGCCTCCAGTTCTCCTGTGGCATCCCATCAAATTACAACCATGATCATCATCTCATCTCATTGTGGGAGTAGCATAGACCAGCCTCCCATGGCGCACCCTGGCAACGACTCTATCAGTGGACTGGTCTACACAACTGGCTTCATATGGCTGAATGATGAATAGTCAAGTACCCGCCATTAGTTAAAAACGTAGATATAAAACATACATGAATAGTACTCAGACAAAAACACCTGAGAGTACATCGTTGCAAATGGCAAGGGAATTCATCCTTGGAGAATATACACTGGCGGAAATGGAAAGTGTTATACCATGAACACCTTGACCGAATGCTACCAAAGTGATACTCCAGTATTTTCATGTCTGTGGGATATATTGATTAAAATTTCATCCTCATGCGAGCTTATTTTCAGTACAGAAAAAAGCCATTCCTAAAGATGACATATGGTGTAAGTACGTGATGGCTATTGGGTGTGTCTAACGTTACTATACCTTTGCAGGTAGATCGCAACACAGCATGCCCAGAGGTCGTGCACGGACAGCTTATCGCCATCTTTCGGACTTTGTGAAAGGTCGAATCATTGCCATGAGGGACATGGGAGTATCATACCAACAGATCGCGCAGACAGTTGGCTGTAGTGCAATGACTGCAGATCAAATGGTAACGAGATGGAGTCAGGACAACAGTGTGGCAAGAAGAGCTGGCATGGTTCCTTCCAGAAGGACTACACCACGAGAAGATCGTAGAATTCTTCGACTGGCTCTGACGAATAGATGGATGACAACAGCTGAAATCCGGGCAGAGGTTACAGGCAGAGTGTCACCACGAACCGTCGGGAACAGATTTCTGGAAGCTGGGTTGAGATCTCGAGTTGCCATGTGTTGTTTACCACTGACACTATACCACAGACAACAGAGACTTGCATGGTGTAGAGCCAGAGTCAACTGGGACATTGAGTTTCTGTGGTATTCAGTGATGAGTCTCGCTTCTGTTTGTGCGGTCAGATCGATGCCAACGTGTCCACAGATGACCTTCCCACAGGAAGCAGCGATTATCAAGGCACATACCTCTCTAACTCCTGGAATCATGGTGTGAAGAGCTACTGGATATGACAACAGGGCGGATTTGGTACTTGTTGAAGGGAGACTGAATGCTCGCCAGTATGTGGTAAGAATGGTAAACCCTGTTGTCATACCCTTCATGACAAGGGTACCAAATGGCATATTCTAGCATGATAATGCAAGACTCCACACTGCAGTTCACACCAGAAACGGTCTTAGAAATGTACGGATCCTTGACTGGCCTGTCCAGTCCCCTGATTTGTCACCCATACAGCATGTCTGGGATGAGATGGGAAGACTTATACGGTCATACCAGCCTCCAGTGAGCAATCTTCATGAACTGACACAGCATGTGTTTCAGGCATGGCAAGAAATTCCTCAAGATGACATTCGAAGGCTGTTTGCTTCTATGCTACAACAAATACAAGAGTGTATTCGTGCCCATGGGGGTCAAGCCTAATACTGATGATGATGATGATGATGATGATGATGATGATGATGATGATGATGATGATGATGATGGAGGAGGACATCAGTTCCGAATGAAAGTTTAATCACTTAATACCCGTTATGTGGTGAAGATCTCGAGAAAGCTTGATAAATAACGGAGTGGTACTTCATGGTGTAACACTTTCCATTTCCATCAGTGTAATTTATAACAGTGTCCATTATTATATGCCTCAAAAGTTTTCCTGCTCATACTGGATATAAAATTACAACTGATGAATGATTTTTATTAAAGAATTAGACACAGGGAGAAATTAAAAAAAAAAAATTACAATATTATGTTTTATTTAAAGACACTCATAACTGACGAGGTTATATCACAATTGTCGGTGTGCCGGAATTTTGTCCCGCAGGAGTTATTTTACATGCCAGTAAAATGCCATCAATATGGGCCAGGATTGAACATGCTACAGTACCTCGGGGACAGAAGACCAGCACTCTACCGACCATGCTACCCAAGTCGACGAGAGAAGCTCAGCTATTTGAAAAATGTACTATTAAAGAATTACATAAAAAGGGAACTGGTTTAGCTATATGAAAAATATTAGATAAAGAAAGAACTAATTGAGGCATTCTCTGTAACAAGAACTTAACTACAAATCTTCAATTTCAGATACAGAACACATATTAGATGTTTGTCAATTGACGTAAATAGACAAAAATTTCAATGGAAGTTAATTTATTATTCTAGTTTTAAAATACATAAATCATAGTAGCTAGTAGGCCTACTGATTTGATCGTACAAGACTTATGAAATACAGGTACACTATCTTCAAATATGCATTTTAAAGAGTCATTTCAATCAAAAGAAGAGTTCACAAACATTAATAGAATAAAATAATTTATAACAAAAATCGAATAAATGGAAAATACGTCCTCCTGCACAATCAGTAGCTCTAAGTTGTTTTTTCATACATCACCATATAAACTTAAACAATGAAATATTATCTTTAAATATCAATTATTAAGAATAGTAGATTTAACAACACTTCCATAAAGTATACACAAGAGGCTACATACGAAATGCCAACTAAATAATATAATAATATTTCTTATTCTTTTTAAGAAATGAAAGTAGAGTACACCTGCCTTGAAATTAAACGTAATACTGTACATAGTAAACAATGATCATCAATATTCTTCACATGTCTATTACAGTTATCAATAGAAATTTTCTACTTCACTTTCTGCATTTTCTTTGCCTGATGCGTAATCTTCTACTATCATTCTGAGCATAACTGCATTTTCTTCTGAAAGTTTCAGTAGCGCAAGAACATATTTCTCCATTGCATCTGTAATCCCAGGATGTTAAGTCTTCGACATTACCATTTCAGTTTCCATCACTGGGAAACTACACCTTGTCCACTGCTGGGGACTAAGGGTTAGCACGTCTGACCATGAAACTGGTGGACCTGGGTTCAAATCTTGGTTCGGACAAGTTACCTGGTTGAGGTTTTTCCTCAATCCTTTAAGAGCAACTGCTGGGAAACTTTCGATGCTGGACCCTGAACTCATCTCGTTAGCATTATCATCATCTCACTCAGATGTTAGATATGCATAGCAGTTGATAAAGCGTCGTAAAATAACCCATTAAAACAAAACTACACCCTCATTTTTTATACGATAAGAGACAAGAGGTCCTTCATAGGATGATAAAACGGAAAATGTGTCTGTTATAACAATTTAAAAAAATAAATAAATAAAACATTTATCTGTATTCCAAATTTTTCTTGGGTTTCTTTTCAAAGTATGTTGACAGAAATGCTGCCCAATCTTCAATCAGTACTGCTTCTACTGCTACTTCAAGGGTGCAGCTCTGCAATATTATGATATACTGGTGCATTTCCTCAATGTTCTCAGTATCTTTCAAAACTTTTCCATACAGACCAAATTTCAGCACATTGAATATGTGAGTGTCCCCTTATTGGGAAAATATTGTTTTATGCTTCCTACTTTTTTTTTTCTTTTTTTTTTTTTTTTTTTGAAAGCCACGCACAAAATTTCAGTATAGAAAGCATTATGCAAATCAACTTTTAATTGCCATTCGACAACAACAATGTCAACATAGTTAAATATTGATTTTGTCTTCAGCATGAATCAGATAAATCTACTATGGTCTTAATATTTTCTCTCTCCTGAAGTTTATTACTTATGAACTCATACAAAAAGGAGCAAAGTGAATTCGAATCTCTTTGCTCCACCTTTTAGGAAACAATAACATTTACTTAGACATTGAACACATAGAGCCACAATATCTTCTGTAGAACTGTGCAATGACACTCAGATTAGACAGAGGTAAGTTATGCGCATAATCAAAGCTAATCAAACACTTGTATTAAGATATCTGTGTTTTCTAATTCGGCTCACCTGAAATATTTTCCCTCAGTCCATTGTATTGCACAAGTTCTCTGTTGAGTTCTTACAAGGATCATTTGCGTTGACACTCAATATAACACCAGATTTTCGACATAAATCACAGGCATCACTTGTTGGTTTTCGAAATGAATAGGAACTATTCTCCCTAAAATACTTATGGTAAGTTTTATATTTCATTTGGAGTACTTGATTTCTTTCAGTGAGAAAATAAGTTTGGAAAGATTTGAATAATTTTGCAACATTTAGGTCAGGGTTGTCAAAATATTTCCTATGAGATCTGCCTTGGCAGTAATGTGAAGGAAACAAGTCCCAGTGAGACTGCACCATTTCCCAGATTTCCATTGTTATCTTGTGGAGTCTGTTGCTGTGTTTCCCTCTTTTGTCTTCTACTGTAATGGCGCCAGACTTCAGGGCTTGTAGAACTGTTTTTATGCGGCCTTCAGTAACATTCAGAACGTTTTGGAAAAGGGATTTACAGACTACAACCTTTTCCTCTTTAATTTTGAGGTGATAAATATATGAACAGCTACGGTTCCTACCTGACTTAGGTTCATTAGATATTCTTGACAGATTTTTCCTATCAATGAGACTCAACATTAATGTATCTTGAATGTTCTTGTCGCCTGTAGCCCAAAAGCTGTTGTGGATTATTTCTTGATTATTAGCCTCTATTCGTAGGAAACATTTCTTAGGACAACATCTCTCACTAACCTTAAATTTTTTGGCACTGACTTTCTTACCAGTTTTTGTTGAAACGTAGTCTTCTCCAGCATTTCTCTTCTTCTTTGCAACTTCTTTTTTCCAATTCTCCTTCTGTATTTTACGTTTCCTTCCAAGAGCGTGTTCATACTCACTTTCTGTGCTTGATGTATTACCATCATTGCTTCTCATTTTTCCTCTTTCTTGCTGTAAAATTCCAGTGCGTTGTTATTAGAGAATACGAAACATGTGAATTGATGATACAGCATCAATAACAAACAACAGTTTCAAAAATATCAGAACAGCACAACATAAGCAGCGACAAGGTGGTTTGTCTGCCGCACTCCAGCTTCACACAGAACGACATTAAAATGTTTCTACAGAGTGTTAGTGGAGGGTAATAATGTTTTGTCAGGAGGGAGATATGTTATTAAAGATTTAATATATGCTGGAAACTGAAAATAACGTAACGCACGTTAAGCTGTTATTCCAGGGAATGCCTGAATTAAGCTATTAGAAAGACACGATTCACATATTACACTGTATCATGTTTCAAGGTGAAGGATTTATGAAGAATGAAATCTATGAGTCTCTAATACAATTTATTCCAGAGTTATAAGTAAATGTGATGCTGAACGTCCCTGTGTCTTCATTCATATTCAGAATGTTTCATAAAAAACATGTGAGCCATTAGTGATAATAATAATTCATCAGGATATATCAACAATGGAAAAACATTACCAGAAGAGCTGTTCTCGTGCAAAGACGGGAAAATATTGCTGGTTTCTAAAATGAGTTAAGAAATTTGAATTGGAAGAGGAAATTTTCCAGGAACAAAAATGTCTAACAACTGTGAAGGTATTGGGAGTCTCAGTGTAATGTGGGCCAAGCTGAAGTTTTTCCTAAAATATGAAGGTCAAACTACATCACACACGGAAGGCATAATTAGAAGTCAGTCTGAGTTATTCAACACCGTAATAAAGCGTATGTATATTCAGAGTACGGTATTTCTTCAAAACGTGTGTGATATGCCTCGGAGTAAGTTTTCTCTAGGACACTAATTGCGTTCATATACAATTCTTACGCACAAGTATAAAAAAAATCTCTCTCTCTCTCCCTCCCTCTCTCTCTCTCTCTCTCTCTCCGGTCATCAAGTTTGATGATTATTTGCTGGTGCAGAGGTTAGAACCAGGGTCGCCGAGAAGGGGGGGCGGCAAAGGGGGCAAGTGCTAATGGGCCCGTGGTCAGTAAGGGCCCGTCAGATTAAGTGAGTCTGATTACTTTTAATTAACACGAATAATTATTCACAGATACATACCGGTACTATAAAATTTTGTAGGAACATTAGTTACATGAATCTGATATATTAACCAACAATAGTAGAATTAATACAAATTACTACTTCATTATGTAAATGTTTAACTTTTATATAATTGAATATCGGTTTCCCACGTTAACCGTGATCAACATGTCACTTGAGGGCTCCGGGATTTGCCTGAAATATGTTCCCCCATTGCTTGTACCGAACACGTTCAATTGGCTTGTCCTCTTAACTACGAACCCCTGCCGGCCCACTACAATATCCTAATGGACTCTCCCAAAACCAAGCCGCAGGATCTCGTTTCCGTTTCAGTAGGGCCTACATAGCATGTTTCATAACGAAACTTTCGTCTTTTCATTGTCGTTTTTCTAGTAAATTCTGTTCATTAGTGTTACCAGTGGACAATGGATAAGTAGAAGCATAAGTCGGGAGCTGAGAAGCGCAAGGAGAGACAGAAAAATTGGAAGATATTAAGAAAGGGAGTAGAACTTTGTTTAAAGTTGGTGTGAAATTGAGCGACCTTGGAAAACTAAAAAGTAGCAGACAAATTGTGTCATTGAATGTGTTGTTCGAAAACAAGAGCCTTTCTAAAAACAGTATTACAGTATTTTCAAAACACAACAATGGAGAATGTGTTCCCAGAGACTGGCTAGTGTGGAGTGAAACAAATCAGGGAAAATAGTACAGTGACTGATTTGTTTCACTCCACACTAGCCAGTCTCTGGGAACACATTCTCCATTCTTGAGTTTTGAAAATAATACTGAAAAGGCTCTTGTTCCGTCACTTAGAAGGTATTAGGCAGGTTGGGGGGTACTTTTTCGAACAACACATTCAATGACACAATTTGTCTGCCACTTTTTAGTTTTCCAAGGTCGCATGTTAGTTGCCATGACTCAGAGTTAGGAACTGGCGTGTGTAAATTTGTTTCACTTAGCTGGCTACGGACTGGATGGTCCGGGGTTCGATCCCAGGAAGTGACAGGATTTGTTCTCGTTGCCAAACTTTCAGAACGGCCCCGAGGTTCACTCAGCCTCCTATAAAATTGAGTACCGGGTCTTTCCCGGGGGTAAAAGGCGGCCAGAGCGTGGTGCCGACCACACCACCTCATTCTAGTGCCGATGTCATGGAAAGCATGGGGCTCTACCTCCGTGCCCCCCAAATGCCTTCATGGCATGTTACGGGGATACCTTTACCTTTACCTTTTACCTTTTACACATATTAACACATCATTTTTACTATTGTTTGTTTGTTCTGATTCAATACTACTGTTATCAGAATTTTTTTGTAGACAGCCACAACCATCAGTATTCACTTCTAAATAAGAACTGTCTTCATTTTTGACAACCTGAACACACGGGCTTGAGATTGGTTTATTTTCTGCACCTTCACTAGCAACACTCAATTTCACAACTTACAACAAAATGAAGGAAATCAAAATGTATTCAGATTAACAATGTGGCAAGAAAGGCTGAGTAACCTTGGCCTCCTTAGTCTGGAGAGCGATCTTGCTAGATCTTTAAATTTTGATGATATAATTGATGATTTTGCATCTATGAAGTCAAGGAGAGTTGTTTGTTGATATTGGCCTGCAAGTCAGAAATTATTCATTCATTCGGCAGAGAAGAAAGGGGCTGAAGAGAAATCATATGGCTCCCTGTGAGAGAGTAGGATCTGCTCTTGCTGCCCGGCCCTGCTCTAAATGTATTAAAATTTCAGAACAATGGATGAAGTATTGACTTACGAAAAGTGTTAACTTTATATACCAAGCAATAATTAATGGAAACCACGGTAAGTATTTAAGATTCAAAAATAAAAATGTATATGTAATCAAATTGAAGGCATATTGCTGTATCCTTATGCGCCATACTTCCCCAGAAATTAGAAGTTCAGATGTTCCTTAAAAATATGAGTGGATGTACTTACTTAGTTACTGGCTTTTAAGGAACCCGGAGGTTCATTGCTGCCCTCACATAAGCCCGCCATTGGACCCTATCCTGTGCAAGATTAATCCAGTCTCTATCATCATATCCCACCTTCCTCACATCCATTTTAATATTATCTTCCCATCTATGTCTCGGCCTTCCCAAAGGTCTTTTTCCCTCAGGCCTCCCAACTAACACTCTATATGCATTTCTGGATTCGCCTACATGTGCTACATGCCCTGCCCATCTCAAATGTCTGGATTTAATGTTCCTAATTATGTCAGATGAAGAATACAATGCGTGCAGTTCTGTGTTATGTAACTTTCTCCATTCTCCTGTAACTTCATCCCTCTTAGCCCCAAATAATTTTCTAAGGCACCATATTCTCAAACACGCTTAACCTATGTTCCTCTCTCAAAGTGAGAGTCCAAGTTTCACAACCATAAAGAACAACCAGTAATATAACTGTTTTATAAATTCTAACTTTCAGATTTTTTGACAGCAGACTGGATGATAAAAGCTTCTCAACCGAATAATAACAGGCATTTCCCATATTTATTCTGTGTTTAATTTCCTTCCGAGTATCATTTATATTTGTTACTGTTGCTCCTAGGTATTTGAATTTTTCCACCTCTTCAAAGGATAAATTTCCAATTTTTATATTTCCATTTCGTACGATATTCTCGTCACGAGACATAATCATATACTTTGTCTTTTCGGGATTTACTTCCAAACCTATTTCTTTACTTGCTTCAAATAAAATTCCCGTATTTTCCCTAATCGTTTGTCGATTTTCTCCTAACATATTCACGTCATCTGCACAGACAAGCAGCTGATGTAACCCGTTCAATTCCAAACCCTCTCTCTTATCCTGGACTTTCCTAATGGCATACTCTAGAGCAAAGTTAAAAAGTAAAGGTAATAGTGCATCTCCTTGCTTTACCCCTTAGTGAATTGGAAATGCATCTGACACAAACTGACCTATACGGACTCTGCTGTACGTTCCACTGAGACACATTTTAATTAATCAAACTAGTTTCTTCGGAATACCAAATTCAATAAGAATATATAAAACTTCTCTCTTAACCGAGTCATATGCCTTTTTTAAATCTATGAATAACTGATGCACTGTACGCTTATACTCCCATTTTTTCTTCATTATCTGTCGAATAGAAAATATCTGATCAATAGTTGATCTATTATGCCTAAAACCACACTGATGATCCCCAATAATTTCATCTACATATGGAGTTAAGCTTCTCAAAAGAATATTGGACAAAATTTTGTACCACGTCAACAAAAGTGATATTCCTCGAAAGTTACTACAGTTAGTCTTGTCCCCCTTCTTAAAGATAGGTATGATTATGGACTCCTTCCATTCTGGTACAATTTCCTTTTCCCAAATAGCAAGTACAAATTTATAAATTTCGTTAGATAATGTGCTTCCACCCTCTTGTATTAATTCTGCTCGAATTTGATCGATATCTGGAGACATAATTTTTCAGATTTTCTATCGCAATTTCGACTTCTGAAGTGTGGCTCAGCAGTTTGTATTTCAATTTCGTCCTGATCATTTCTATGTGTCCTATGTATATTTAGTAGTTGCCCAAAATAGTTTTTCCATCTGTTCAGGATTCAATGAGAGTCTGCAAGCAAGTCACCATTCTCATCCTTGATCACGTTTACCCTTGCCTGATATGCATTCTCAAATTCCTTTATGCCCTAATATAAATTTCTAATGTTTTTATTTTTACTATTTCTTTCTACCTCATTCAGTTTTTCCTTCAAGTAATCTCTCTTTTTATTCCTAAGTGTAGGCTACGATTTGCTTCCCGTCTTTTATTGAAATAATTATCTCTATTCGCCTCAACTGGATCCTGTAAGAATTTCAATTTTGCCTGTTTCCTTCTTTCTACTACCATGCAACAATCTTCATCAAACCACGGTTTCTTTTTCTTAGTTTCGTAATAACCTATGCTCTGTTCAGCTGCAATTTTGATATTATCTCGGATGTTATCCCACAAGCTATTAACATCTAACTCTTCCTCAACTTCGTCGGAACTTGCTAATACAGCAAACCTATTTGAAATTTCGACCTGATAATGTTGCTTAGTTTCCTCGTCCTTTAATTTCGGAATATTGAATCTTCTAATATTAACTTGTTGCTCTACTCGCTTGGCTACTAATAATCTTTCTCTTAGTTCTCCAATTACCAAATAATGGTCAGAATTTCAGTCTGCCCCTGAAGGTTCGAATGTCTACTATATTAGTTCATCTAACCTAACCTCCTGTACTCCCATAAAGTCTATTCTATATCTAACTAGTTATTTTGCTACTAATGTTACCCCTCCTGTTCTATATAGACTTGTAACATTCCAAGTACCAAATCTCAAAATGTTATTTCCTTGCTGTGGTCGTGCCAGAGAATCAATGCCATTCCGAGGCTTATTTGAAGGTTTCGTAACAAGCTGTTTTTTACGGTGATGGGTTGTTAGCCCTTTGCCCAACCCCCAAGCTGGAGGACCACCTTTCATCGGCTGTCCGCGACTGCTTATTCAATATATTTACAACTACGCTCCATATCTGGAGGCCGTCTCCTCAATCCGCAACCTGAGGACGTGCCATGCAGTGGTGATAGGGACCCGCAATACATGGAGAGTGGATGTATTATTTTTAAATATGACAGTTAAGGTAACATAGCTGAAAACTACAGTAGCATCATTAATAGTTTTCTGAAAGTATTAATGGCTCTATCATATTCCGAAATCCCCGAGCATATAACCATATAGTGAATGTAAAAGAATATATATATATCAAAAGGAAATTAAAGGCATGGTCTACACTCACCTCAGCTTCACACTTTAATGTAACAAAGTTGGTTGGCACTGCAGTTTCTGTAGTTTCCTCAACTTTAATCTCTGATGTGAGATCACAGCCATGGTCCTCACATTCCATCTTTATGTCAGCCATGTGGAAATCAAAGAAATTGCCTTCCTGCAGAACACAGAGACATCATGAACATGTAAGAATGTATGAAGTTCATTTCAAGAGTAAGCACAAAAAATGACGCCTCAAATGCTAGGAAGTTAAATGGCGTGTTTGTTATCTAGCAATGCGCTTTGAGCATAAATTTCAATGTTGCCAACTTTGTACTTTTACAGTCAATTGTAATACTGATCAGTGCCCTGCCCATCCTCAAACCTTGCATCTAAGAAATATTAAGTTGGAATTTTTGCCAGCCAACTGTAAAAGCAAATTGGAGCCTTTGGATTTAAGCATTATTCATACTTTCAAAGCAAATTACAGCAAGAGCCTGGTGCAGAGAGCTTTAACCTACATGAGTGTGGCAAGGATACGAAAGACATAAAGGTCTCAGTGTTAGATGTCCTTCATTTTATAGCAAAGGCGTGGAGGGATAATTCACGAAAATATTTATAATAAACAGAATGAAATAATAAATTCATTAATGAAACTGTATAATCAACCAACCAATCTAAAAAGCTTAATTGCATCTCTAAAAGGCTGCAAAATACCAAACCTGTGAAGTAGTCGAGCATTATCAACCGCTTCCAAAAAGCAGGCATCTTTTCAAGATTGTCTGTGGAAGAAAAGGAAGCAGGCCTACTTGAAAATGGAGACTGGGGAATTCTTCAGCCAGATGCAACATTTTCAGATTTCATATCTGATTACAGAATAACAGTCGTTGGACTGAATGGTAGTGGTGGTGGTGGTGGTGACAGTGATGCTGACGATGATGATAATCGTGATGTTGTGATGTTATTCACACAAGTGAAAAGACAGTGGAAATATCTTTCTGCTGCCGATGGTGATGACTCGAAAAACAAATAGTCATTGCAAATGGAAAAAAAAAAAAAAAACAAAAAACAAAAGACAAAAAATATATATATCAGACTTCACAAGAAAAAAGTACCGGTAGTGAAAAAATGTAAATTCATTCTGTGGGTGAGTCTGTATCAAATAAATACATTACTGTACTTTTGTAATACCACTAAAGTATTTTCTTCAATTTACACTTTCCCATAAATTACACCATTTTTTGCTAATCCCTTTAAAAGTGTAAAAGAAGGGTTCTCCTGTACTTTTAATTTCGTAAGGTACAGGGTTTAGGATTGTTATAATGCAATAAATGCTGTACGAAATACGAAATGTTTAAAATGTAAAAGAATTGTGGTTAACTGTGTTCTTTGGAATTTAACTGATGAATGGCGCCATTTTAAGTGCTGAGTTAAAATAAATAAATATTTAAGTAAAACAACATGAATTAACATATGTTATACAATTTCTTCGGAAGGAAGATGTCACTTCTCGAGGTTCAATCTGCCAAATGTACTGTAAACACGCGAAAATTAAAGTTAAATAAATTTCCAAAATTTAGCATTTAATCTATCTCGAGTTAGATGGTTGTGAGATATTGACTTATGTGAGGTTGTGGGTTATTGAAATTGATGTGTGCTAGTCGGCTGCTCGGCTGTGACTGACGCTTGGGTTCTGCTCACAAATTATAAGCTTATGCTAGTGTATGTCAGGCGGTACCGGAAGTGTGGCAGGGGGTAGAGGGACCTGTGTGGATGCTTGTATGGGTTGTTTTACAGAAATTAATCTAAATAAATTGAATAAGAGATTTGTAATATTACTTATTTATTCATTTATGATAGGAGTGCCCTGATTGAATGTTTTTGTAATGAAATATTGTTCTGATGTGTCAATTATAGTATTATCGTTGATGATTTTTACTATCTTTAGGGAATCTTTTATATTCGTTAATTCATGGCCTTCGTCTATGTGATGTTTAGCAAATTTAGATTTATTTCAGTTATATTTGAAGTCTGCTATATGTTCGTTGCACCGGATTTGAAAATTTCAGCGTGTTTGACCTATGTACATTTTTGGACAGTTTTTGCAATTTAATTGGTAAATTCCACTATTATGATAGGGTTCGATAATAGTCGTTCTATTGGATATTATGTTCCATAGTTTATTGTTGGTTCGTGGGGCTATATGGATGTTGTGTGTTTTGAAAAAGTTATTTAATTTATTGGAAATTTTGCCAAAATAAGTCATACCTTGCCACGGTTTTTTAGTTTTTGGACATTCAGGGGAAAGTGTAGTAGATTTCGTTATGGATAATTTTGACTTTCTTTTGTTAATTAATTTTTTAATTATTTGTTTGTCGAAGCCGTTTTCAGTAGCCAGTTTTTTTTAATGTATTTATGTTCATTGTTGTAATTTTCTTTGTTGAGGGGGGTTGTGAACATCCGGTCAATTAAGTATCTGAACTTGCTCATTTTATGAGATGTTGGAGGAATAGCAGTCTGTAAAGCAGCGTCCTCATATGTCTGGGTTGTGGTCTCAATTCGCTTCCCAGGCATACTTGCAAGAGGTGGCGTTTGTGTGGATGCATCAATTCCCTCTGTTGCCGTCTCCAGTATTGATGCATAGGACTTCCCGTCGCCTTTTTTTTATTGATCGAAAATACGCTTATGTGCCTCATAAGAAGTAATATTTTCTTGGACTCGAAGCTCTTGAATATCTTTTTCTACCATATATTTCGGGCACTTTATTGAATTAGAGGCGTGGTCCCCAGAACAATTCACAGTGCTCGGCCCTGCCACATGGGGAATCCCCATGATGAGCACCACCGCACATTGGACATATGATATTGTTAGTGCAACGTTTTTGCGAATGCCTGAACTGTTGGCACCTAAAGCACCGCATTGGGTTCGGCACAGGGATACGCTAGTAACCAACTAGGATGTATTCTGTCAAGAGACATGACTCAAAGTCAGTCCATACGTCCCGCTTACACAGCAAATGGTAAGTCTTGGACACAGACTGTTCTGTGAGCTCTAATTAGATCTCTTAATCAGACTTACCATCTGGAGAATCCATATGCACAACTCCTCGCGTGGTGTTCATCGAGGAGTGTCGCTTAACTCTGATGATCCCAGCAACTCGCTCTCAACAGCGTCTCACTCTGTTTTGCAGATGCAGTCTCAATGAGGAGACTGGCGTTGTGGAGTGGAGTTGCATTTCTGACCTTGCCAACGGGTTCATCGAACGCGCGTCTCACGTAAAATGGACTGATGTTTTTTAATAGTTTTCTTCGGTCCCATCCAAGGTGATACTAATAAACTTTGGAGGCGGAACTTTAACTGTTACTTTCTCAGTGTTCGTCATATTACCATCAGTTGTACTGTCTTTTGCTATTTTCTGTTTCATTTGTTGCTGTTTTTGTGGGGAGAAGAGGAGTGCGAGGACATTGTAAACTTCCCCCCCCCCTACGGAACCGTCGGCGTCAGCCTGCCACCGGGGAAGCATAAGAAAAAGACACCTAAAAAATTCTTCGTGGTCTGTGCTGGCTATGAGGATCCCCCCACAGCCTGATCCCAAGCAACCCACCTCACGCAAATTATCCTTCAAACTGGGCATTATACACCTAATGGCAAGTCTTACACAGAGGCGAGTCGCAGTTCTATGCCCCTACCATGGGAACAACTGCCCCACTCTACACTGAACAGAACCGCCAGATTACTTGGCTAACGCCGACCTCGCCCACCAAAGCCAGAGTAATCCGAGACCGCACAGCTTCAGGGGACTTGTGGTTGATTAGACTGCGACACCCATTAGTCAGCGGTAACACTTCGGAGTGATATATCCGTCCCTGAGAGCAGAGGTGGTCACCGGGATGTCTAAATCGCCCCAGGCCCCCATTGGGGCTCTATGTGAATGTACTTGACTTCTGGTCCGGGCTCGGCACCTAGACTTGCTTATAGGGGCAGTATGAAGGGTCCACTATTGCTTTGTTGCTGGGCGCCCTGTCAAGCCGCACAAGTTGGAAGTCGCGCTCGAAACCATGGTACAGGATCATGGACATAGGAAAGATCCCTGCTGGTGAGACGGGAGTTATAAACCTAAGAAACTTAACCTAAGAATGGATATAATAAACTAGAAGAGGAAGAATAATGTAACCTCACCAGGCATTCTCTGCAAATCCCGTCATGTAGGCGGACGAGGCAAAAACAAAACAGCAGGGATGGAGAGGTGAAAATGGCTGTGATGATGTGGTGGGTGTTTCGAATGCAATGATGGCCGACGAAGAGAAGTAGAGGGATGAAAAAGAAGAGAGAACGAAAAGGGCTGGGTAGTGATAAGTCGATTAATGTTCGAAAAGAAAAGCACGAGATCCACCATTGCATCCCCCAATCACCAACTTGGCAGAACCCACCTCGACCTGCTGGGGCAAGAGCATACTAATTCCACGTCACAAGTCAAATTTGTTCACGTGTAATTATCATGCACAAACACTCGCTGGTGAATACTATAAGATTTAACAGGAGCGCATTAGTACAACACCTGGCTCCTACCTAGAACAGGGTAGGGTGAGAGGCAACAGCAGATGTGGCAGCAATGTTTACTCTCTGCGTAATTGGCACATGGGAGCATTCCACACGAGTCAAGATGCTGCTTCATAATATCTAAGCTATCCACCCAATATATGATGCACTGACAAAATACAAGTATTTCTACTTACTTCTCTTAAAGGCTTCTTCTCTTCTACATGTCCATTATCAATTGTATGTACAGTCAATGGATCGACCTCAACTTCCATCTTGATCACATCCATCACAACTGGAAAAAGTGATTAAGACATTAACATTAACTTGCAGCATATAATCTGTGGAGCAAAACACAGGACTTCCTGCAACACGGTGTGATCTGTGGAGCAAAACACAGGACTTCCTGCAACACGGTGTGATCTGTGGAGCAAAACACAGGATTTTCTGCAACACGGTGTGATCTGTGGAGCAAAACACAGGATTTCCTGTAACACATTTTACATGAAATCCCTGCTTGTGAAAAGTGATTCATTTACTCGACACACAGAATTATGAAACACCTTCAGTATTAGCAGTTAGGTCTTCATGAATATCATTATGCTTATTTTTTTAGTTTTATATTTCATTTATTGTATTTCAAAGATTTTACATCAGCAATGTACCCTTAAGATATGAAATAAGTCAGAGAATATACAAAAATATACAATACAGCAGATTAATTCTATATACAGTAAAATCCCTCGTAACCGTCATCCAAACAACCAGCAATTCCAAAACAACGGCACTTTTGGCTGGGCCAGAAAAAATGTTTGAATCTGTCACATTGCCATAGAATGGGCCGTCAGTTTTGCCATATTAGGAAATCCGCACGAACTTTCGTTTTCTGTGAATATTCAAACCTAAAGTTAGTGCATGCTTTGTGTTGTGTGATGTGTTTTAATAAGGAAAATCCACACAGTTTTTATGTTTATTCGGTTATGAGCATGTGATAGAGAAATAAACTTTACATGGATGCAGTTTCAATATTTGGCACTATGAAATACGAACTTTTTTGTATATACCGGTATTTATTCAAATATCCAGCAAAATCTCGTATCTGGAACTAGCCTGGTCCCTTTGGTGCCGGTTAAGAGGGATTATACTGTACCTACAAACATAAAGAAATTAATCAGTATGCAGAAATTTGATTAATTCTGTTTGTTCAGTTAGTTTGCTTTGCCCTTCGAAGCTTTAAAACAATAATTATTATGTAGTGCATTAAAGAGTGTAATACATTAATACTGAACTCCTTTTTTTATAACAGCTGAGACTAACAGCAGGTAGACGGAGATCTGATTTTTTTCCTTTCTATTACCGTACATCATTATATTATGATTAGTACTAAATGTATCTCGGTTTTTGATATAAATCATCATCAGGAACAGAAGATCAGTCAATATGTCCAAATTTTTAAAAATCTTTTTACAAGATGGCCTTTCATGCACAGCTGTCATTCTTATAGCTTTCTTTTTTTGTAAAACGAATATGAGTTTAGCTTCAGACGAGCTTTCCCAAATATTTATACATAAAGTATGATTTTTAAGCATGTTTCTATTTCCAAAAGAAGATAAGGATCTTAATCCTAAAGCAGTCGTGCGGGATGATGTCAAAACCCCAGTCACATATAGGATCTGTTAACTACATATTGAGTAAGCCTGTACTTCTGAAACTTTAATAATAATGAGAACTAAGTAAAATATGCATGTAGCTACAATCACTCGCTGCAAAATCAAAGAGACTGATCTCCGTGTGATCTTCTGAAACTTTCAGTACCTATCTTTCTTAAAATTGGTAAGGCAACAATAACCGTAAACATGTTTCAAATCGGAATTACCACACTCGAGATAATAACGTTGTAAGTGGTATGCGGTGACAAACTGTTACAACAATGCTCCTATTGTAAATAGTGAGTGACTAAACTGACCATACTTGTATAACAAATAATAACAATGGATGTTAAGTAGTGACTGTAACTCAAGGAAAAATCAAGAAAGTAGTCTGAAAAGGTACATAAAAAGTAAATTATGATTAGGAGTGAACATATGATCGAATATTACATGTGAACAAATATTGAAATACGGTATTACCTTTACTGTACATTAATTATAACATTCTGAGAGGTATTAAAGTATTTAATGTTGTATAAATAAAAAAAGAGCGATATTTTAATTGTTCACTAAAAAAATAGCCCATAAGAACCCATTATATTTGGGGTGTCAGCAACACCCCTCGTGAATCTTAATATTACATAGTTAGGCGTGACTGCTTAAGGGTTAATGTGTAACAGGCAGAGCTCAATTTAGCAGTAATATATTCTATGTATATTTTCTAGTTTAAGTGACAGTTTACAGTTTTAGCGTATGACCTTCATGGCAGTGCTTAGTCGATGAGCCTTTCTTGTCCTGTATGACATGATATGATATGACATGCTATGATATAATTTGATATGATATATGATACGATATAATGCGATGCAATACGATGCGATACAATATATAATATATGATATGATATATTATGATATGATATAATATATGATATATTTATTTCTACAGCTCTTATTTAGTAATTGGTCGCCACCACATTTCTGTATTCGATTGTCCTGTATGAATGAGTAACAATAACACTGTCCATAGTCGTTCATATTTTCACTCATATCATTATTATCAACCATAGTAAAATTCAAGTGGATGCAACAGCATGTCCAAATTAATTTTGTTTGCAATAATTTTACTGTAAGTCTCCTACATTTTTTAAATTAAATGAAAAAACATTGGACAGCCAAAACCAAGAAATTATTGATAATGTTTATGACTTCATGAAATGACAGGTAAAACTAGGTATGAACAGTGTAGAATTGGGTTCCGAAATAATCATAACAAATATTCAGAAAACACAAGAACGAATTGCGGAAGCAACAGAAATGTTCAATACAACCAATTTCTTCTTCTTCTTATCAGGTATTAAGTCTGGTGGCCTATTATGGTCCTGCTCCATCTTTTCAGCAGAGACCCAAAGATCTTGTTCCTAAAGGGCGGTAATTTAGTGTTTGGCATGGTATCCTTGTTCTAGACATCCTGAGTATATGAGATTTCCATTTATGTGTATAATTTTGAATTTTCTTTAAAATTGGGTCAATATTTAGTTCTTTCAAAATATTCCAATTTTTCTTCTTGTCTAACCTAGTTCTTCTTAAAAGCTTCATTTCATTGGTAGTAATTCGTTGTTCATCACATTTGCGTATGATCCAACCTTCACTTCCATACATGAGAACAGGTCTCGCGAATGTTTTATAGACTTCAATTCTTGTATGTTTTTGGACAAGAGAAGGTTTGAAAATGTTATTAATGGTACTTATTGCATAGTTAAAGTAATTCAATTTTGTAGAAATACCTTTTTCTTGTTCATAGCTCAAATGAAAACCCAAATATTTAAAACATGACAACCTGTTCTACAGGTTTATTATAAAGGCAAATTTTGCTGCAGACATGATTTTATTCCGATGAATTCCATTAGTTTAGTTTCATTAACTGAAATTTCCATCCTGTATTCCTCAGAAATGAGTTATAATTGAAAAACAGTACGTTGGAGGCCATTTTCAAAATTTGCCAATAATATTACATCATCTGCAAACAATAATATATCTAACTTTAAATTTCTATTGATGTTCAGATTACCATGTTTTGTTCTTTTCCAGTTTCTAATCATATGATTCATATACAGTATATATTAATAGTAATAGGGATAGGTTACAACCTTGTCGAACACCTTGGTTAATTGATTTTCACTCCGTTTGACTGTTTCCAGTACTTACTGAAATATGATTTTCACAATATAAATTATAGGTTGCATTTATTAATTGGTTTGCGACATGACTTTCTTTCAGAATTTCAAATAACTTTTTTCTATTAACTTCATCAAAAGGTTTTTTTTAAATCTATGAAAGCCAAACTTGTCTATTAAACTCTCTTTTGTTTTCCTATTATCATTTTTAAAATATTCATTAGCACATGATCTACCTCTCCGGAATCCATTTTGTTCTTCCATTAATTTGGTTTCATAAAATGTATGTAATATTTGAATCGGTCATTGCAAAAAGCCAATGAGTCAGCTTTTTTTACGAAAATGAGTTATGCATTGAACATTGTGATATAGGGATAGCCCGACCAGTCTGTGTAAGAAGGAAATAAATACACTTTCCAACAGTGTTGTAATCGAAGCCTGAAATTTCCACTTCTTGCAGAAAGGTCATGAGTCTTTGACTTGTGACCTTTTTGCACTGAATGGCTTTAAATCTGTAGTCTATATTATAAATGTTCATTGGCGGAATTAATGATGTTTCCTGTGTCCTTTTTATTTGTAATTTAATGCTTATTGTTATCGCATTTGATGTAAGATTTTATATCAGAATCCAATTCTACAAGTTCAGTGAGTGCTTCTAAAGGAAAGAAAGAAACAAAATAATGCTGATCAATATAGAAGAAACATTATTCGTGATTCGAAAGCGAAATATATGAATTGAAGAGGGATGGTATCAACAAAGAAATTCCAAAGTATAAAACATTACTTTCCGTAAGAGTTCACAGCTTCCTGCTAAACGACAGGTATTTTGGGACTATAAAGAAACGTTATGATAGGGTACACGTACCTGATGAGTATGCAGTTATGATTAAAGGGTGTCATGTAAGTTGTCAGTAGAAACCATTGATGCTGTGCTTGTTAGTGGCCTTAAGCAATGGTGGCCTATTTATTACCAGAATACTTTTCTCTCTGAGTCAAGTATGGAAAAAATTCCCAAGGAACATAAAATTTCATTTTCCGCTTCTAAGTGGATGGCATTTGAATATAACTCAAGCTATCCTGGTAAAATGAAAACTGAGCACTTCATCGATTGTGTTGACACAAAGAAACTCAATCTCCTTCACACTCACAAGAATCCTGTACTTCCTACAGAGTTGGCATATCTTTCAAAACAGGTACCTATTAATGAAAAAGAAATTATAGACATTATTAAGGTGAAGAAGTATATTCCAGCTGTTCAGAGTTTTACTATCAACTTCAGGAATGGCTAACAGAAGAATGAAAAGAAGTTGAAAATGATCAAGACGACTAAAAACAAACAAAAACTATTTTCTCAATCTATCTTCTAGGTTAGGTTAGGTTATATTAGGGTGGCTACGGGCGGGTTAGGACGACCCTTTGCACTTCGGCCATACTGAGGCCCGGATTTATGGGATGAATGAGGATGAGGGTATACCAGTCCACCGGCCACATGTGACCTCTCACCCAATGGGGGCCTCCTACTCTCCCCCGCTCTAAGTGCACACTGCCAAGGTGACCAAGCAGCACAGGATCCATTCCAACGGCCCTTCCAAGGTGCGAAGCGCCCTTAGAAGAGCTCTTAAGGAATGAATCCTAGCAGAGACATTACGGAAGGCTGGGAACCCAGTAACGGTTGTGGAGAGGACGCCCCCTCCCATAAGCGGATGAAGACATGCGTATTGACCTGAATATGTCTATTGAATGAGATGAAGAAGATGAATGATGTGAAATGATATCTAAATTATTTTTCTACACGGGAGGGGAAGGGAAATGGACTGTGGCAATGAAAATTCCAACCGGTATTTGCCTAAGTAACTTTGGAAAACCACGGGAAAAACTAGTCAGGTTGGTCGGTCCGGGAATTGAATTACGGACCTCCCGAATGCGAGTCCCAGGCGGAATGCATGAGCCAACTCACTCGGTAATCTATCTACTTTCCAAAGTGTATAGATTTTCATTAGAGTTCACTCTTGTTCTAAATAAAATACAGCTATATAATAAGAAAATAGTACACAAAAGTCTTCTTATTTGTTGTATACTGGTATATTATACATTTTATGTAATTAAACCTTTATTTGCTAAAAATGTATTCTATTAATTGGTAAAATGTAAATGTTCATTGCAAAAAGGTCATGGGTCATTGATTTTAAAAATGTATTTTATGCCAAACAAAAAATTTTAAATAAAAAATGTTTAATGCAATATTTTCCCTGATAAAGCTTTAATCACCGACAGTCGTATGAGAATTAAAATTTAGGTGGTTTATGCTGTAGGTAGTTTTTTCTCTCTCCTGTAAAATTTCAATTTTCTGACTCATGATCTTTTTGAAATGACCGATTCATTTGTTTTAAAAGTTTTGTGTAAATTTTATATCCTGAATTTAGAAGACTAATATCTCTGTAATTTTCATAGTCATTCCTATCTCCTTTTTTAAAAATTTATATTACTAGAGCCTTATGCCAAATATTCGGGGGGATTTCTCCATCTAAAATTCTGTTATACAATGTTAATAGTCGTACTTTGAATTCATTGCTGGCGTACTTGTAAAATTCCATATAAATATTGTAACATCCTGGAGCTTTGTTGTTCTTGCACTGCTTTAGAACATCATTCAATTCATCTATGGTAAAGTGTTCATGATGATCATTATTTGAAACTGGACAATTACCAAGTAATGTCTCATTATTCCATAATTGCTCAAAATATTTTATCCATATATTTTTATCAGTTACTTAATTTTGGCAGTCTTTTTAAGCATCACAAGTCAGAAATTAAAAATTTTTGTAAGTTTTGGGATTAGTTTTTAAATTCTTTTTTTTTTATTGGGTTATTTTACGACGCTGTATCAACATCTAGGTTTATTTAGCGTCTGAATGAAATGGTGATAATGCCAGTGAAATGAGTCCAGGGTCCAGCACCGAAAGTTAACCAGCATTTGCTCGTATTGGGTTCAGGAAAAACCCCGGAAAAAACCTCAACCAGGTAACTTGCCCCGACCAGGATTCGAACCCAGGCCACCTGGTTTCGCGGCCAGACGCGCTGACCGTTACTCCTCAGGTGTGGACTAGTTTCTAAATCTGAGACAAACTTCCTCCAGTTATTTCTATAACTTTTCTAACTTCTCCTTTGGCTATTGCTTTTTTGTGTTTATAATTGATCTTATCTTCAATTTTACCTGTGTTTAGAAATCGTTTAAAAGCCATTCCTTTTTCTTCTATAATTTCGTCAAGTTCTTCATCCCAATTCCTGATTCCATGTCTTCTGGTCCATTTTCGCTTAAAACCAAGAGATTCTTTAATAGGATCATGCAAAATACTTTGTAGAAATTTCCATTCTTCCTCCACTGTTCTACTGTCTATTCCAGTACATTAGACCTACATCCAATTTCAAGAGTGTTAAATAACCTAATGAGGCACAACGAAATAAGATCACCTTCCAATACACCAGGCAAAAAACCTCATGTTCCATAAGTAGCAGTGGAAATAGATAAATATGAGAATTTTCTTCAACGATTTAAATCACGCATGGCGTGTATCAGATTCTGACGATCTGAAAGAGAAAAGATGTGATAAATGTGCTATTCCACGTATTTATATTACTGAGAATGTTTACACACAGGAAGTAATAGTCTAAGGTGACCAGACATCCCGTATTAGCTGGGATAGTCTTTTGTTTGAATCTCTATCTCGGATTATTTTGAAGATGAAACGGAACTTCAGAATGTCCCTTTTTTTTTGTGGCAATGACTTATCAGCATATGATTTCCGCCCCAGTTTTCTTGTATACTACTTTGTATTGGTTTGATGAAGACAACTGCCCAATTTACATTATTGCTATGTATGTTCACCTGCAACAGTGTGGGATTGATGTAGCTGACTGTCGTTGCTCTGCACTATGGTAAGACGATGCCAACAAACTAATAACAAACCTGTAGTGCTTCATACTTTTACACGAATGGAGATGGAGTGTCGTCAACAATCTGAAAACCACAAACGCATATGCTTCCGTCGAAATGTATTCATTGCAGTTGTAACCTTGTTCTGAACTTGTATGACTGATTCCTAACATTAATACTTTGCTTTTACTGCACTATTCGTTGCCTTTTCAGTTTTTTGATGAGCTGCAGATGTGCTTGTGTTCAGACTGAGTTTCAGTTATCCTTGTCAACATTTATTGCTTCAAGAACACTGAATTTGTTGCTCAGTTCGAGTGATGTAGAATCTTCTGTACAAAATTTGGAAATTCCATTGTCACATGTGGGACATTTGTACTAATTTCTTAATTACAAACCTTCATATAATTAGTTAAGTAAATTTTTTAACTAAAAGTCTCGTATGCCAAAAAGAAAGTGCCAACAATGACTGATTTTTTTAGCTATGAAAAGTTACATCTTTTTTGTGTACTCAGAAAGTACTAGAAACATGATGGTCACGTACGGGACACATGCATTTCCCTAACATAACAAATTACTGAGTTATGATAGAAAATTCAGCCAATCTGCTAATACTGTCATTACGCTGTATTTTTTCTGAATTACTTGCAGAAAATTCTATAATCTCACGCAATCACATGAAACAAAACCTTAACTGGTGAGCCTGTACAATTTTTTTTTTTTGGTCATGTGTGGGACTTTTACCCTTTTGGGAGGAATTAAAACAGATGACTGTAAATACTCTTAGGCTATTGTACGTAATTTTTAACAAAAAAAAAATAAATAAATAATTATCACAAAACTAAGGAAACATCAATTAATTTGAAAAAGGAATGTTTTTCATAAACAACACAGTACAACAATTTACTCTACTTTAAGAATGCTCTGAAAATTTAAAAATTCCACGATTATTCACAACATCTAGAGGTAACAGTTCCCTGACAATCTCTTGTTGGCTGTAGGATATAAGCCAGGTCGTTCAGGCCACTTGAAATGGTTTGAAACTCGAGCCTGTACCAACACCGAGACTTCAATTTTATCATAAGAATGCACCTGCAATTACTTCAGGATATTTAGTTCTTCATAGGTCACAACAACCCAGTGCCCACAAGTAAGGTCTTCTCTCTGTAATTCTTCAAAAGCTGATCTGTACGAATTGACATTAATTCCTAGAGGCCTAAATGCATTTTTTTTTTTTTTTGTATGTGATGCCTATATTTTCACATAAAATTACATGAAAACTTTTTATGCCGGGAATTGCAACTATATTCTCCCATGGCTTTTCTGAAGAAATAGTCAGTATAATATGATCCTCCGCCATGTAATATATATGGGTACTCCTAACAACCTGTGAGATAGTTCACCAAAATATTTGGATAATTATAAGTACTGGTCTTGGTTTTTTATTAAATTAATGTTTTAAAACTTTTTCTTTATTATTCCTAATGTGAAAATACTTACAAGCAAAATCTATCTTGTACTTCTCAGAAAGTATTTGCAGCATCTTTACCTTGGACTTATTTTTAAATTCTCATCACCACCTGATTGAATGATTTCATCATATAGAAAGTCAATCAACACAAACACAGCGTCTTTGTCCTTAGATTGGCAGTCACAATAGATAAGGTACATTTTACATTGCCCTTTATAGAAAACAGCTGCAGTAAATAAAAATAACTTGTGCGTGACCAAAGGGCACTTTGAATTTCTAACAGACTTGGAGAGTAAGTTTTGTTTTGATTACAAAGGTGATAAAAATAAAACTGCATTCATGTCCCACATAGGATGGTCACGTGTGGGACAACAATGAAAATTATTATTTAATTCTTTTAAATTAATAAAATAATTTCAAAATGTGGTCATGCAATTGTTGATTAAAGAAGAAGAAAAAAGGTTACTCAAAGTTTTTTTAATAAATATATTTCTTTTGCAAAACAAAATATAACCTATTTTGAGTCACGTGTGGGACATAGATGTTAATTCTTTTCACTGGCTTCATTAATTATTATTTAACACATTTAAGTTATAACGTTATAATAATAAACATGTGTTAAAATATATATTCACATTTCACACAGAATAGAAAAAAGGTGCACAATAATGTTTGTTAAGCAACTGAGAGTCTCAGAAACAATGCAGTTTCAGTGTAGCGGGAAACGGCTGATAGAGGTCATCTTACATGCAGATGTACCACACTTAAATTTAAAAACAATCTAAAATCCAATATGTTTCTAATTAATTCAGGTTTTTATGTACCATTCTACAAAACTTTTACCTTAAAAAAATTATGACAAATTCATAATAATGTCCTGTTTTTCATGGAATGCCCCAATTCTACTTAGAACAGTTCTAATTTTATCATTGATTCTATATTGTATTGTATTGTATTTATTCATTCCCTGTACAATCTATTACAGATTATAGGTTCTAGTTCACGTTAACGCTTTGTTTGAAAACTTAAAAATGTTTAGTCGACACGTTAAAAGTGTTAAAATTGTTTGTTAAAATTTTTTACAAAAGGTTATATACCTTAGACAGACGGCCCGTTTCGACGCCAGTGCTGCGTCATCTTCAGTGTCATACGAACTACTGTTGTTCCTGTTGATCTTGAATTCTGCCATTTGCATTCGTCAGTTGTAGGGGTGGGGAGTGGTTGTTTGTGTGTTATGCATCATGATATCGAACTATGTGTGAGTATTGAACTGTAATTGTGTATTAAGTATATGTTGTGGATGAGTTATTGTATGTTTGTATATTTCGTATTATTCTACGATGTTCAACTGTGGACTTTTTGGTGTAGAATTTCCATATCTGTTTCTATATTAGGCCTAGTCATGATTATTGTTGATAATATGTTCTGCGTAATTTGATGTGATATAACTAGAGTTTGCTTATAGCTTTAATGTGTTCATTATATCTTGAAGCATTCTGTCGAATAGAACGCATTGTAACGACAAGTGACAGTTTGTGAAACAATATTAAACACAAGTAAGCTTATATAATTATGTACCTGTGTTTTAAAGTGTCTTGGTGAATAACCTGCAGTTATCTACATGCATTAGTGGGTACAGTATCACTCCTTATTACTTCTCTTCCCCGATCATTTCGCACCTGATGGATAACTGAGCGTGGTAACCTCCTAAAACTGACACAGTAGGCCTACAGTATCGGAACAAAACTTTGCTGTAGAAAAAATGCAACACTGAAATACTCAAATATAACACAATTAATGTAATAGCAGTATGTAAAAATTATTAATTCCATACGAACCAATGTCCACAATATCAAATACTGCATACAGATTTAATAACTATAAACCAATATCCTTAACCTACAAGCAGTACCACCAATACACTTGTATTCTTTCGAAGTACAATAGCATGTTACGAATCAAGGCTGCCGTTACACATGCATTTCATAGGATCCCGTATTAAATTTAAGAGTCCTGACAATTGGCTAGTCTCTGAAATTGAGACAACTCAACCTACCTAAAGTTTTTCCGTAGCTTTCCTAAGGGGCTAAGACAAATGTCGGGATGAGCCCTAAATGAAATGGGTCACTGACCTGCACTCACTTCCCAGTGACCCCGATAATTTCTCTAATTTTAATAATTATTTTAGCTACATCTATGTGCTCTCGCCTAAAGAGTCCTAATTGTTGTTGTTCTTTAAAGACATTTCTGGCTTTTTGAGCCAGAGGCCGTTTAGGGTCTTACACGCGTAGGACGCCCTCTCCAGCCATTGTACATAATGATATATATATATATATATATATATATATATATATATATATATATATATATATATAAGACTATTTCTGGCATAACTGCCAGTAGGTGTGTGAATGCAATGATTGAATCCTTTTATTTTGGTGTAATGTAGGCCTAATTTGTTAATTTGCGATATTTGTAGAGAGCTATTTAGTAGGAATATAATATACATAGGCTACATATAAGGAATGGTGAACGGGAGAAGAGTTCGGGACAAAAAATATCAGCTGATAGACAACGTTATGGTATACAGTATGTATCGTATGGGGAGATTAAGAGGAACGCAAGAAATTGGAAAGAATGGAAAATGCTGGGTTTGCAGTTAAAGACCTGCTCTTGGGCAGAACACTGTGTGAAGTTGGTAGTTATGTCGATTGGACAGCAGTCCCAAAAGCGAATGCTTGTCATGTTGCTAATGTAGTATGTGACTGTATGTAAGCCCACTGAAAATAACACTAAGTTATATTAATTCTAAGATATTAACATTAAGTGGGCCTAGGGGTGCGTTGTAACAAGTAAACATATTAGGAAAAAATATAAAACATTAATTACGTAGTTAATCTATTGTATTAAAACAGATTTATGTAAAAGAAATAATAATGCAACCCTCTCAATCTAAAAAAAATAAGTTTCCAAGCAATAAGTGGCATGAAGTGGAGGGAGAGGCAATCCAGGAGGGGCAAAAAATCAAGCTCCCCAACTGTCTGAGAGGACACGACAGCAACAGAGAGGCAGATCAATAAAATAGTCTACCCCATGAAAGTCTCCATAACCATTCAGACGCTTCTGCTACAGGAAAGGGAAACTTAACAATCTTAAAAAATATGTATGCATGTATGCACAACTTCCTGAAATTCACACTTAACAATTGTCACGTTCTACACTCAATAAGATCCAGTATGTTACTAGTAGAAAAAATGCAAGGCGTGTAAATGATGGGAGGAGCATAGGGTAGAAGTAGTGAGAAGACGATCTTTCCTTGGAAATTACTCAGTTTTGTTGTTTGAAGAAATGTCAGACACATTTGTAGATAGTTGTCTGAAGTATCATTGAAGTGCTTTTTGGTATGTGTAAAATGTTTTTCTTTTCACTCCTTTGCATAAAATATAGTTGAAAATGTGAAAATCACGCAGTTTTTAAGTTAATGTCTGCAACTTTGAGCGACTGTCCTTGGGCTTCATTTTAATAAATGGCCATTACAAATGCTAGTCGCATTGAAATTGCAGTTGCTTAAAATCGAAAGGCATTTTAGTGAGTATCATAGGAATACATGGGATAAAAACTTCTTCTTTCGTTTTGACAGTTAATATTGACAATATTAATTGTCACTTTTATTACGTTTTTCATGAGTTTTTTCTCACCAATTCTCGTTCCATTACATAATTTTGGTGGGTCAATATTTTTCGCAGTAGTACTATTGGTGATTCAAATTCAATTATGTAATAGCAATTCTTGTGGTTTAAAAAAATTCAGTTGGATAAACACAGCTGCTTCTATGTACAACTCCATCGAGAAATTCATGCTACGGTCCTGGACTGCGTAAATATATTTACTGTATTAATTGTCTTCTAGATTTTAGCTTCATGATGTATCATCAACAAGTAATTTAATTTCGTGTTATAATTTCCATGGCCTCGTGAAAGTCGATGTTGAATACAACAGACAATAATAAAGAACAATTGACTGTAGAGGATTTTGCATTTTAATATTATACATGAATATTTGATCTATTTATTTTTATTTTTTATATAATTAATTTAACTTCCATTTGCACAATTTTAATGTAGCCTATGTTATTCTCCTGATTATGAAGGTTAAATGTGCAAACTTTGGCACATATCGGTCAAAGCGTGTAGATTTGTATAGAGAACATACATACATAACAAGTGTTGCCAGGTTTCTACGAAAGAAAATCCCTCAGATGGGTTGAAAAATCCCTCAAATTAAAAAAAAATCCCCCTTTTGGGGTGGTCTGGTTTAAACTCCAAAATAAATATTTAAAAAACGAATTAAAATAATAAATTAGAACAGAACAATGTTCCTAATAAATATCACAGTGCAACGGAGCAGATCGGCATATTATTGATGATCCTGTTCAGATTCTTCTTCTCCCTCTTCTTCTGCAACCAGCAGCCGAGCTGTTTTGTTGTCTCTTAATGAAGAAATAATATAATTTTAGTTTTGTTTCCATCTTGACTTATTTTAATGTTAACCCAGAAGTATATTTGTTAACACATTTTAATATTTTACTTGTGAACGTTTTCGCCAATTTTGGCCATCTTCAGATCATTAAGATATCTGTACATAATTGGATAATACGTATTGAAATTCTACAAACAATTAATGGAAATTTATAAATACACTAAAAACATTTTCTAAAAAAGTACACTAAATACAGCAACAAATGGGAGTTGTATGATAAATGTGCATATTTAATGTCATATTATAATCATTCATGACAGCTAGAGATCGCGAACGAGTTATTATATTGGAACAATAAACTGTATAATGACTCAAAAGTGAATACTTTTTTAACAATAAGACTCTTAGGTTAAATATTCATATTTTAACAGAAAGTCACATGAAAATATTACCGGCACATATCAAAAGAACTTAATATCATAAAAAATAAAAATAAAAAAAAGTTCAGAAAGGTGTAAGGGGTCCTAGTTGACTGTTAATATTGAAGTTGGTGTAAATAGAAAGGATGTGGATTGAAGGCGAAAGGTTTGGAATGACAAAATGAATGTTAAATGTAGTTTATATAAACTTAGGTGACGCTGTGATAATCTATTAAACACATATTTATTTATTTAATCCACTCAACAATGTAATTACAGAGTAGAGAAAAAAATAACAATAGTAATACGTATAATAATGGTAATTTAAACTTAAACAGTTACAATCCAATACTACTCAACAAATGATTACATGTAAATCTCGGTAAACAAAAAAAAAAGTATTTACAGTATGAAGAAAACTTAAGATTATGCAGTATTAAAGTAATAAAGCCAGTGATGAAATGCAAAGAATTAGTCACAGATTAGTAACAATAATAGTACAATATCTGATGAGAGACTAGAATTACGTTAAGTCAGAATTAGGAGTGAGTTAGTAATGATAATTGATATGAAATAATTTAAGAAAGAAGACCAAAAATACAATAGCCTATGCAAACCAGTTAAGACCTATTTATTAGCAAAATACTTATGGAGTGTTTTGAACGCTATCGGTAGGCCTATTTATTTCTCTCAAGAGTGTGGTTCTATCCTGAAAGATGTCAATTGTTGTGAAAATGCACTATTGTGAAAGCTGCAATATATAATACAGTCAAATTGTTACAAGTATGTGTCGTTATGATGGATCCTTGAATCCTTGTTGTAGGTTACATATTTTCATTGAACAGTTTCAACATTTCGTCTGTGATTGGATAGTTGTAATACTTTTTATTCATGTTGCTCATGTCAAGTTTCTCCCGCACTAGAGACGATACTGTTTTTGCTGATAGTTTATTTCTTTTCTTCGTTTTTATATCACTAACCATTGAAAATATGCGCTCTACAGCTGAATTAGAATGGGGCAAAGAAACGAAAATTTTGGCTAGTTTTCCTCAACTTTTTAACAAAAATTCAGAATTGAAATTGTGACATTCTTCTAATCGCTTCCAAAATTCTAGTAGCCTACAGGAAAATTTAGATAAGCAGTTTTCTCTTCAGAAAAAAAGTAATTGGGTAAAAGACTCCATTCATTTAATACTGATTCTTGGTTTATTTTGTCTTATATTTATCAACTATTGAAGTAAGTGTGTTACTAGACCTTTCAACAATCTTACTGACACCTAATGCAATTTTTGGATCTAGAAAAGTCAAATTCCTTATAACATCTTCTTGTTGAAGGGGCAATCTTTTCAAGGACTCATTGAAAGCTACTTGATATAACTCCAAACATCGTAATCTGAACTTTTACTTTGTCATCAGATGACTTTCTTGTAAAATCATTGGTAATTCTGGAGATATTTTTCAACTGTAATGCATTTTTTTATGCGAAGGCGTGGAGCTGTGTCTTTCTAATTCACTCTTACCCACCGATAGTTCCTTTTTGCAACACAAAACATTTTACTTTACAGGGATTATTAGATCTAGTCAACCAACCTTTAAAATGAGGTTCCTCCAACCATGATTGAACGAATGATTGTTTCCGCCAAGATTTCTCGCTTCTATAGATAACTATTTCCTGATTTCACTTTTTTTTCGGCGTGGACGGCCCTTCCTGAGGATCACTCATTGTACAAATAAAATAAACACACGCTTAAAAATATCAGTAATTTAAAACTAAGAAAATAAACAGACACTTAAAAAATATCAACTTAAAACTATGGTCATAATGTACAGTATGTACATTTATCCCGGCTCTTAACACAAGAAATGAAACTATAGCATATTCCTAATGTACTCATGTTCACAACAATCTGTTTACCGAAATACTGAATCGATTTGAATATAAAGCGGGAAGACGCAAACGACAATGGTAAATGTCAGCCAATAAGCAGTAAAATTAAATCTTATTGGTCGTCTCTATATGAATCACTCAACTCTTTGAATTAAAATTATATGTTATAATAACCCATTATTGACAAACCAAATATTAAGTATTTAACAGAGTTTTCAGTGTTAAATCACTTTTATAGACTATGCTTTTATGTGCTTTTAATAAGGGCAATAGAGAAAATCCCTCAATCCCTTTTCGATAAAAAAAAAATCCCTACGCCGAGCGATAAATCCCTCAACCTGGCAACACTGTAAATACCCACATCCAGAGCATGGATAAATATATATATATATATATATATATATATATATATTTATCCATGTCCAGAGCCATTCAATTTTATATATTAAGATGTTCAGGACTTTTTTACCCCAACTCCTGATCGCTAGATCATCGGAAGCGTTCGAGTAGGCGGTGACTTAGATACAATGTAATGCGTGTTCGTATTCCATGTGGTCTGGAATCTCAGCAGTCTTGAATCCTATATGTTGGGAACATGCAGTGAAATCAAATTTCAGTCCTGGAAGTGGGCGAATATTAAAGACAACGTTTAATGTAGGTATGTATTTTATAGGTATATTTGGATAACTTACAGAACACGGATTCTTTGCTTTCCCTCTTACTTCAAAATTCCAACCTTGTGCACACAAAATAAATTACTGTCACTTGAAATGTGCCTTTTCGTAAGCATGATGATGCGCATTCGACAAATACAGACAAATCTGCTCTTTTTAGTATTCTAAGATATAAATTATTAGTGACGAATCCGTATACTGAAACTTTCCCAAACGTTTTTGCTTAAAGGAGCAGTCCGCGATAAAATTAAGTTAGCTTTAATCAAACACGTTTTTAAATCTAAGTAGAATGTAATTTACCGCTTGTCAATGCGAGGCATGGTTCTTGAGTTACTGACTCCGCACAAATACTTATGACCTCACAGCCACTGAACTGGTGTGATTGCGTAGTAGGCCGAGAACATCCCGAGTGCAGCGCTTTGTTTTAAATAATCTCGCGCCGTAATACACGTGAACAGAATTTCGGACTTAGTTGTGAAGTTATGTTTTCCTTTTCATTTAATCATAAAATAGCACATACCAACGTTGTGGTTTTATGTAGGGCTATTTTCTTTTATAAGAACGACTTTGAACTACAGTAGACTAAACAGAAAAAATTGTATTGTAATACAGTTTAAAATGCCGTGGTGTTGTGATTTTTCATGTTCAGAGGGAAGAACAAAAGCAGAACATGGAGAAGGGATATCATTTCATGTATTTCACTTCTTGTCTACGCGGATGATGTGAATATGTTAGGAGAAAATCCACAAACGATTAGGGAAAACTCGGAAATTCTACTTGAAGCAAGTATAGAGATAAGGTTGGAAATAAATCCCGAAAAGACTAAGTATATGATTATGTCTCGTGATCAGAATATTGTACGAAATGGAACTATAAAAGTTGGAGATTTATACTTTGAAGAGGTGGAAAAATTCAAATATCTTGGAGCAACAGTAACAAATATAAATGACGCTCAGGAGGAAATGCCTGTTATTATTCAGTTGAGAAACTTTTGTCATCTAGTCTGCTGTCAAAAAATCTGAACGTTAGAATTTATAAAGCATTTATATTACCGGCTGTTCTGTATGGCTATGAAACTTGGACTCTCACTTTGAGAGAGGAACAGAGATTGAGGTTTTTTGAGAATAAGGTTCTTAGGAAAATATTTGGGGCTAAAAGGGATGAAGTTACAGGAGAATGGAGAAAGTTACACAACGCAGAGCTGCACGCATTGTATCCTTCACCTGACGTAATTAGGAACATTAAATCCAGACGTTTGAGATGGGCAGGGCATGTAGCATGTATGGGCGAATCCAGAAATGCATATAGAATGTTAGTTGGGAAGCCAGAGGGGAAAAGACCTTTGGGGAGGCCGAGACTTAGATGGGAAGATAATATTAAAATGGATTTGAGGGAGGTGGGATATGATGATAGAGACTGGATTAATCTTGCTCAGGATAGGGACCAGTGGCAGGCTTATGTGAGGGCGGCAATGAACCTCCGGGTTCCTTAAAAGCCAGTAAGTATTTATATATACAGGGTGTATCAAAAATACGTGTACAAACTTCAGGCATGGGTTCCTTACACCAAAAGAAGGAAAAAAGTTCATATGAACATATGTCCCATAATCCTTTGTTTCCCCGTTATTCATTTATTACTAAAAGTTTGCATTCAACGGCCTTCGAGGTCCAACCTCAAAACTTCATTTCTTTATGCACTCATTCATAGAAGGCTGTGACTCGTATCAGAAATGGACTGCAGATGGCGAAGTGTTGCCATGGAGACTTGTTTACATGTGTCATTTGTCATTAGTCTGTCTTCAACGTTGCAATTGTGAACGTGGAGTGAGTTAACGTGTTTCGTTCAACCATGGCAGGACGATATTCATTTCGTGAGCAGGCTGACATCATTTTTATGTATGGTCGCGCGAATGGTAATGGACGCGAGGCTGTACGGCTGTATCAGATGGCGTTTCCAGACCGAAGACAACCGAATCATCAAACCTTTGTTGCTGTGTATCATCGCGTTGCTGAGACAGGAACCGTTGCACCACAGATTGGTGATCGAGAAAGACCAAGAGTTGTTCGTATGCCGAACCTCGAAGAAGACATTTTACACTGTGTCGAAGACAATCCAGGTATCAGTACAAGACAATTGGCTGTGGCAACTGGTACATCTCACAGTACAGCATGGAGGGTACATCACGAGCAGCTCTTGTATCCGTATCATATGCAACGTCTGCAGGGCCTTTCGCCTGCCGATTATCCACCACGGGAGAACTTTTGCCGATGGTTTCTAGCACAAATAGCCAATCCATTGTTTGTCTCATCAGTTTTGTTTACAGACGAGGCAACGTTTGGGAGAGATGGAATTACCAATTTCCACAATGAACACGTATGGGCAGATCGTAATCCTCGTGCTGTATTTCAGGCTAGACATTAGCAACAATTTAGGATTAATGTGTGGGCTGGAATTGTAGGTGACTGTCTGGTAGGTCCATACGTTCTACCAGCACGTTTTACAGGTGCTATCTACAGGAACTTTATCCAAAACACTCTTCCAGAATTACTGTACGAAGATGTGCCTCTGAACATAAGACAAAACATGTGGTTCATGCATGATGGGGCTCCAGCACATTTTAGTCGCCTTGTTCGAGATACACTGACTGGTGTCTACCATGACAGATGGATAGGCAGAAGAGGACCAGTTCAATGGCCAGAACGTTCTCCCGACCTCAATACTTTGGATTTTTATCTTTGGGGGCACCTTAAACAATTGGTTTATGGAGCAGACATCCCGGATCAAGAAACTCTTCATCGACGTGTCACGGAAGCCTGCGAAACCATTCAACATCATCCCGGAGTATTTGAAAGGGTGCGACAGTCCATGATTCGATGAGTGCATGCATGTCTAGAAGCAAGAGGAGGACATTTCGAGCATTGGTTATGAGTTTTGTGTGTTGGCATATTATGAGTGTACCAATGTGTTGAACAGTTCCTAACGGGGAAACAAAGGATTATGGGACATATGTTCATATGAACTTTTTTCCTTCTTTTGGTGTAAGGAACCCATGCCTGAAGTTTGTACACGTATTTTTGATACACCCTGTATATATATATATATATATATATATATGTATATATGTATATATATTATATAATAGACACAGAACCTGTACCACTGACATTAACAAATAAATATATTAATGTCAGTGGTACAGATATCATACTATGAATATTATTTGAGTAATAGGATAAAGCTCCATATTTTTACATACATCATACTGCTGAGGTCACAGAAGCATGGGGTTTTTCTTTATATGTCCATATGCGCCTAAATGCTGTGCATATTTAAGAAATTCACGTTCCAACCTTTCATATTATAGAGTCAGAGAGTGCTAAATCAGAATTGGGTGTTATTTTATTTTAATTTCAGTAAAAATGATCACTCCACGGTTTGAACTGAATCAGACGACAACCCTTGTGACTATTACCATCCACGCACCATATGCCAGTGTGAAAGATGCTGAGGTATATGTTGATGGGACTGATTTTCGTTTTGCATCCTCTCCATACTATCTCAGGTAAGCAAGTTACAGCATAACTTTTGTAAAGTAACATGCTGCTGGCTGCAAATGATACACTTAAAGTAAGTCAAAATAGAAGACTGAATGATACTTTTACAATAAGGTGTTCTCAGTCTACAATGGTTCTTGCGAAACAGATCATTAAGTACAATTCAAGTCCCAGTATGCTTGATATGAGCTTAGATTATAAACAACTCACTGGATTCTTATTGGCCAACATGTATGAAGAATTAACATGCTGATGTCAATAACAACTCGAGTATTGGATGAAGATACATTGGTACTGGTACTAAGACAATTTTATTTAGGAAATGAGGTGTGAAATCTGAGGAGATAAAGATGATGTTCAGTTTTAAAAACTATAGATTGCATAATAGCTGAATACAAATCTGCTAGAAAGCACAAGAAGCTCTAGTAAATTCTGTTCAAACTGAACTGTGTATAGAAGCTTTGGTTTATACTTCAGCAAAAGAACTGGAGGTTTTTTTTTATCTGTCTGTCTATATATCTGCCTGCCTGCCACCTGCCCGCTCATCGATCCATCCATCCACCTACCTACCTACCTTTTTTTCCTTTTTTTTTATGAAAATGCAGTTAAGTCCCTGTTATCGGTAAAATAGAGATTATGTCCCTTTCTTCCTTTTGATTGTGATGATCCAAAGCCACAACCAGATCCGCCCTTCAGCTGTCTCAAACCACATGGGAGTACAGTAATGTTTTCTGTGAGTGTCGATGTCCAACCTCCCAAGATGGGATCTTCAAGCAAAGATATTTTTGACTTCACGTATTCAGTTAATCTAGCCATGTGTTAGTAGAATTTTGACTGAAGTACTTTCTGATACCTGCTGAAGACGGACAGTACATCGGCCAGAAATGTTAAGAAGCTCAAGTTATCCAAGCAGAGAAATTTCAGGTGACCATAGCAAGAGGTATTCTCACAGTTTTTTGTGAAGTACAAAACTGAAGCCTATCAAGACCATAGCACGGCCTCCACCATTGCATACGTAAATTCAGTCCAGCTTTGATCATTTCGGAAAGAGTGACTAAATCAACATTATTCTTCTTAGCTATGATGCTGAATTCCCTGGTTCTGAGTCCAGACACTTGGAAAGAACTGCAAATTAAAGACATGTTCTGAAGCATGATATTCAGTTCTGGAACTGTATTGCAGACACTTCTCCATGCTAGGTTTGACCTGTGTATGCAGCACCATATCTTCAGAAGGGGTGGAGCCTTACTGCCTTGGGCATTTGTCAGATTGCTTCACCTCGCTAATACATTCAGTAGGGACTACAGTCCTGCCTTTTCACTTGTATTTAAGGATGCCCCATCTGTGACCATCGATGACATATTCTATAAAATGAAAGTGGTTGCCTTCTGTCCTACAACACTCTTCATTCAGTCACTCATTGTGGACAACATTTCTCTCCGCATAGAAGGCTCCTTGGCCACTAAGAATATCTTTTCCTCTTTACCATTGTATCAGCTATTTTTGTCATTATATAAAATTTTATGACTGGAACCGTCGCACCGTAATGATATTGGTATAGTGTAAATCAGACTCTGATGTATCATAGGCGAATTCAACCACTGGGAATGAGATGCCTTGGCATTTCTTGCCAGTCTTCAGTGAAACAAAACCAAAAAAAAAAAAAACATTGTACCATCAGGACGATACTGTATTGCCCTCAGATCAGTTACAGTGGGATCATTAGTTCCTCTTCCTGGGCGAATTGAATCATACAGCCAAAATCTCTTGTCAGCATAATTTCTGAAGAAGGAATATTCTAAATGCTTAACACAGTAAGGTGTGGGTTTCTTTCTTGCTTCTCATGTTATTGAAACATACTGGCTGGGCAGCGTTATGTCTCTATTTTTTAAATTGCATTGAATTGCATTGTGAACTGAGTCACACTCCATCTGAGTGTAGAAATTGCTAGGCCAAGGAGGGCTAAAGACATGACTGCATTTCTATTTTGGTATGTACATCCATCAGAGTACATAATTAATGGCAGAGGATTTTCTTTTATGCAATCAATCAATGCATCTATGACACAACTGGCGAAAACCGATGCCACCAGTTCTGCCTGTGTTTTGTCGAACCAGTAACATACGACATCATGATTTTACAAGTTGTAAATTGTAAAGTTATGCACACATAACTTAGTCTTATAATACACAGAACTTCTCTGTATGTATGGAACTATTTTGACTATCCATGGAGACTACATTGCCCAGTTCCATTTGAGCATCTTCTTTATTCTTTTCTTTTTCTTTTCGAGCTTCCTTCTTCTTTTCATCATGTTGTGGCCATACAGCTTCACTTATATTTCCAGTTTTGTAACTACAACAGATATCACAATGATCTTTCTTCAGGCTGTAAATGCTGATGTTACTTTCCTGAAAAAGCAGGGTGAAATATCTCGGCTCAGAGGGTCAGTATTTTCATGTGCACATCTCTGTTTATAGAAATCATATAACTGAATTTTGGAATGAACTATAGGCTGTAAATAAAGTTTGCTTAATGACTGTCGACAATAATGGGAAGGTAATTTAGGGAGACTGTCAAAAAATGTCGTGAGAAATTGTTTACCTTCTTCCTTTTTGGCATGAGTGTGGAAAACAGTAGAACAAGAGGACATTCCATGCTTTGAATTTTCTAACCAATACTGACACTCCAAGCTTTTATTGCAAGAGTATTCAAGAACAGTTTCTTGCACACTTGTAACTTTTCATTGCCCACACGGAAATGATACAACAAAGTACCTTTTCTTCTTGACTCACCAGTACTCTTTCCAGGACATTGTGTAGGGATTGCATCCACAAGACTATTCACATATTGTTTTCTCTGATCCAAGGTCATTTTATTCAAGAATGTATAAAGAAATCTCATGTCTTTCAGCATTCCCAATGGCATTCTCTGACACATTTGGAATTACATGATGCCCCTACTTTCCTTGCATCCCTGTGTGTGTCATGCGTTACTTTTCCAGTTGTCAGCCTTTTATACCCAACATAGGCTCCCTTTTCTTGAAGTTTTCACAGAACATTGTGCATATTTGTTACAACGGAACTCAGTAACTAATAGGTACAGAAGTATTCTTGTGTCAGATAACTGCATACAGCTCGAATTGGCGAGAAAAAGATGCTTTGCGGCACACAGATTGACGTGCATGTTTCTTTAATATTGTTGAGAAGTATTAAATTCAATATTTTCCTTCAACGATCCATACAAACTCTTCCCTATCAAGTGAGCATGTATTACATTTCAATTTATTACCAAAAGAAATGTAAATCTCCTTTATATCATTTTGGGTATATTAAACTATTTTCCGCCATATGGATTACCGTAAGAAAATACCTAATTGGAGGATATACGGCTCACACACTTTGTCGATAAAATAGCTACAGCATTATTTTATTCTTCTGTGTTGAAATTTTTCTTATTCAGTTACACGGTATTTCCAATAAATTAACCTGGATGCAGTTGGGCGGTATTGCATGTAATCTAGTTACGCGGAATTTCAGTAATATTTCAATATTGTTTCAACTCCTTTTTCTCACATTGACATGGTGAAATTACACTTTCCCGCGCTATCAAATGGTGCTCGCAATGTCAGGGATGCCAATGCACCAAAAAACAAAAAATTATCAAAAGTCAGTTACTGGTATTTTTTCACCAACGATATATATATATATATATATATATATATATATACACACATATGTAGGTAGGTAGATAGATAGCTAGATAGGTAGATAGATAGATTAGATTAGATTAGATTAGATTAGATTAGATTAGATTAGATTAGATTAGATTAGAGTTAGATAGATAGGTAAGTAGATAGATAGATAGATAGACAGACAGACAGACAGACAGACAGATCCGGATCGGATCGGATCGATTCTCATGCTATGATATTACGTTATTCGTTATTCTTTCTTTCTGTTTTCTGTTAATTATTAGTAATTGACTAATTTCATGAAACAAATTTGTTCACAGAGGTTGTACTGCATGTTTTCAACCCTGCGATTTTATACCCTTGGAAGCACATTGATTGTTCTTGATGTCTTCGTAGGTACAGCAAGAGCTCTACAAATAGTGACACTTGTAAGCAAGGCTATTGAAAATTAGGTACTTACGAAAATCTTGAGAAACCGAATTTGAATTTTAAAATAGTAAACTAAACTTTTTCCATGTAGCAAACCAAAGTTTTCGCCAGTTTGGAATTTACTTTCCATCTAGCCCGAGCTTGTTTGTATGTGTTCATGTTGTCTTTAGAAGGTGGCCCCAGTTTCGAGCTGATCTCTGCATTGTCCGTGTCTCGTGTCTTATCCACAGAATTATCCCTGTCCTACAGGCACTGGCTTGTAAGACCAAGAAAGGAGGTTACACAGATGAAGATATGCCCTATAATAGAATGGAGAGACTGTTTAATCCCAAATTCAAACCAAAAATATTATAGAATGGTGCTTTGGTGTTGGGGAAAAGAGGATTCCCAGTACTATTGTTAAATTTAATAATAAAAGTAAGAACCACCAAGGCAATTATTGTTGCTTGTGTGGTATACACAACATTGCTCAGAAGCAAAGCGAATGTGAACCTCCTTCTGAGAAAGTACTACTTTATAAGCTTACAGAGTATATGTGTCATTGTTTTTTATGGTAGCTCACATGAGAAGCTTGCTCATTGAAGACTATTTTGCTGCGGTGCAAAATAATATGTTGTGGTGCAGGATTTCAGTAATAATACTCTTTTCTGTTGTTTTTAATCCTTCAATGTTGTATACACTCTTTTAACACTTAGCTGCACAATCACTGATTAACTGTTAAGTTGTTTAAATTAATAAATAACGACTTGACACTCACCTCCATAATAGGAAACCTTCACTGGAACTCACTAGGACTCAGCAAATGATGAAAATAACATCAAAACTAGTCAGTCAGGTACAAAAACATTATTATTTAAAATGTTAACACAGTTAAATCGTTATTTATTAACTTAAATAACTTAACAGTTAATCAGTATTTTTTTTTTAATGCAGAACTTTGATTTTCTTTTCATATTCCTCTCGTTTCTATTTTTTCTGTATTTAACACACTTTTCTTTTTCAAGGTAGAATTTTCTTTACCCCCAAACATCTCTTTTAGGTGTAAGCCTACTATTTTCTTCTTTTTATGGAAAGAATTTTAATAGTCCTTCTGACCAGGGCGACCACAATGTTCTTTATACAGTTATCCTGTAAACAGTGACGCATAACAGATATTATATCACATTTGTGTTATTCAATAGTAATGAAACATAGTGCTTACATAAGTATAAATAACTTGATATAGGCTACGTTTGTTGTAAGAAACCTGCCTTTTACCAGTTGTGTCAAATAACATTTGGACTGGATTCCAATTCAATAAAAATGTCTGTCTACAAGATAATCACTTTTTCCAAGACGAGTGAATGAAATGATATCACTATATTATTTTAGGGTGAATGTTACTTATGTCCCGCCCACTATAGAGACATAGGACAGTTTTACACTAATCCTAAACATATTTAGTGTGGGCCATCCCAAACCCCGATCTCCACCACTAAGAGCGCCAGTCCTTATATACCCATCAGTCAAGGCCTTCTGACAAATAAAAGCAATTGACAATAGATATCTCAGTCATGACAACCTCATAAAATATCCTATCAATTGAATAATCGATCTTGCTACGTACAACATAATTATATTATATTATTATTACCCATTTCAGCGAGTACTGACGACCACTGCAAAATAAAATTTGGTCCAGGGAACATTCTCTTTTGGCACAATTTGGTCCAGGGAGCATTCTCTTTTGGCACAAGGATGATTTATGTAACATGTTTCTAAATTATTAGTCTTTTAAATACCAGTACATTAGTACTAACGACCATGCAAAATACGATAATTTGGTCCAGGGAGCATTCTCTTTTGGCACAAGGATGATTTATGTAACATGTTTCTAAAATTATTAGTCTTTTAAATACCGGTACATTCTTTAATAAATCACTGAAAAACAAATGTGAATATAGGGATGTGGAGTGACTACGAAATTATTATTATTTTTGGCGCATCATTTTTACGTAAATAACGACAAATAAAAAGTAACATGTCACATAACATTATTTTAAGAAATACAGGAAACAAGCATGAATAATATTCACCTTTCTTAATGATCTTGGGATAGAAAAAAAACCTATGGAATAGAAATTACATACAATTAATGTGCGTGTAATAAACAATAAGCAAACCATCTTCGATTAATCATTTCAAAACAACGTGAATATACCGTGGATTGTGTAGCAAAATAATTTCTTATATGTTGCTGCCCATGTGCATCATTGTTAACTTATGAAAACAAATGAAAATTAACATGGCATATAAACACTATTTGAAGAAAGATAGGAGATATTAAGTAATATTCATCGTTCTTAATGATCTTTGGATGGGCAATAACAATGAAATATGTATAAAATAGAAATTACTTACAGGTGAGCATATAAAAAAACAGCAAGTAGAATCATATCTGATTAATAAGCTTAAATTACTACAGTTTAGTGTAAGAGTGGCCTATATCTAATGATATCTCCCAGCAAATTACTTAATTATTTAAAAACAAAAAAATCGTGTTAGATGACTGAATTTGTGTATTTTTTCTGAAACTATACAAATATCTGTAGGCAGTCTTTTACATTAGATTGCTGATAATTGGTTTATAGCGCAACATTGGCAGTGATAAAAGTGAAATATTCGTTCACTGGGCGTTGGATACTCTACATTGACCTATTTTAGTTGACATTCATGCATATTTTCAAAGAAATGTTTTAAAATAAAGGTAGTTTATTAGTAACTGGTACTCGTTACATAAGCTGTTAATTTTGCACTATATAAACCAATTTTCGGCAATCTAATGTAAAAGACTGCCTACAAATATTTGGAAAGTTTCAGAGAAAATACACAACTTCAATCTTCTAACACGATTTTTTTGTTTTTATGAATTAAGTAATTTGCTGGGAGACATCGTTAGATATAGACCACTCTTACGCTAAATCTGAAGTAATTTAAGCTTATTAACCAAATATGATTCTACTTACTGTTTTTTTATATGCTCACCTGTATGTAATTTCTATTTTATACATATTTCATTGTTATTTTCCATCCGAAGATCATTAAGAACGCTGAATATTACTTAATATCTCCTATCTTTCTTCAAATAGTGTTTATATGCCATGTTAATTTTCATTTGTTTTCATAAGTTAACAATGATGCACATTGGGAGCAATATATAAGAAATTATTTTCCTACACAATCCACGCTATATTCACGTTGTTTTGAAATGATTAATCGAAGATGGTTTGCTTATTGTTTATTACACGCACATTTGTATGTAATTTCTATTCCATACGTTTTTTTTCTATCCCACGATCATTAAGAATGGAGATTATTATTCATGCTTGTTTCCTGTATTTCTTAAAATAATGTTATGTGGCATGTTACTTTTTATTTGTCGTTATTTACGTAAAAATTATGCGCCAAAATATAAAAAAATAATAATAATTTCATACTCACTCCACACCCTATATACAAGTTATACTAAATATGTTAAACATAAAAACGACCTATGTAACGAGTACCGGATACTAGGAAATTATCAAAATAAAATAGCCAAGATTTAAAAGTATTGTTAGTGATAAATGTACAATCTTAGAAAAACGTTTTGTCGCACACATACTTTGTAAGTCCCAAAAAAGGAGGCAGTGTGCATGATCAGATATAGAACGAAACAAAACTAATTTCTGCCTCCTTTCTGGGACTTATAAAGTATCTGTGTGACAAAGCTTTTTTCTAATACTTTACCTATTGCATCACCATCCAGTCTAACGCACCAGTACCCATTAAACTCGTCAATATTTTAGGATTTTGTCAAATTTTGTGGGTGGCTTACTTCCCTATCTGTTAGAAAAAATAATAGTGTCTTCTCTTCAGCCAATTCTTCTTTCAATTTCTTTTTCAAATTTTCTTAGGCACATTATGTCTCAAATTTTTCTCCGTCTTTTGGTGCCACTTGCAACTTCAGATCTTTCGAATACTTCATCCTACACTTTATTTATCTGCTCTACGTTGCAGAATCTGTTTTCTTCTTTTCAACAATGTCCCTTTTCTCATTAATTTTCCGTAATATTTAAATTTCTTCTTCCTCTGAACAGAAATTTATCTGTGTGTTTCTTCTTTTGGATTTATATCAACAGCAACGAGTTAGATACTATAGAGAGGCTAAAGACCTCTGATAAGCGCTCCCTGCGGAGGCCAATAGTACTATGGATCATTCCCTACAAAACATGGCGGTCTATAGTACCACCAGCCTCCGCAAGGAGTGCTTATCAAAGGTACACTGCCTCTTTGAATAATGTGTCCCGTAGTTTCCAATGAATACTTAATTTCATATTCTTGTATGATACACTTTCAATAATAATATTTCACAACATATAATAATAATAATAATAATAATAATAATAATAATAATAATATTATTATTATTATTATTATTATTATTATTATTATTATTATTATTATTATTAATTTGTATTAATTGTAGACTTGGGTCAGTGGAAGAGCAGGCCTTAACTCTGCCAGATAAAATAAAATAAATTATATTTTTCGGATACATCAATATTTAATGTAAACATTTTGCTATAGGTTTTGTAAAAAGCTGATTTATAAATAAAAACGTAATAGTTAAGACTTTAAAATTTCCAAAAATGTCTCATTCCCTCGGATTTAAATGAAATGTACCGTAAATCATAATATTCGTTGCTGGATAATTAAACCCTCTCAATACAGGTACCATTGCCCCAGAGAATTATAAGGTAAGATGGACTGAGCATAAGCGAAATATCTGTATTAATAAGTTTGTACCATCAAGAGTTTAGTATTTATTGTGTTTATAGGGCCTACTCCAATTTTTCTTTTTATTAATGCGTAGGGCTCTTTTTGTTAACAAAGAGGAAAGTTAGTACTTGCATCACACACAATTTGTCATTATTGCGTCAAATGTAAGAACAGTTTTATTCTGTAAAAGCCTCTGCCTAGTTGCGAGACACGTGAGAGATCAATATTTGTTTCAAATTATATTAGAGTACACGATGTCTCCATCACGTGAAAAGACGTGTAGCTAGCTGTGGCTCCTGATGTTTCTGATAATAATGTTAATCGTAAGTATCTTATCGTTTCAATAAATGTGGTGAGTTATGATCATGAGTAACTTTCTGTTAGTACCATTCTTTAATTTTTATGTTGCTTGCTAAGAGGTAATTTGTAGTTTTAATAATTGCACTTTTCAAAAGTTCTCTGTGTTAATTCCAATTTCAAATGCTTTTTTCTAAATAATTATTGAATTTTTTTAAATTTTCGCCACTACTTTTCCTATATTTTACTCCTATTAGTTACATACGTCGTCTCTCTTGAAATCACCTGGTGAGCACTGAAATACATGATTTCATATTAGGTTAGATTAGCTGTAAGGTAATTAAATTTGTGACGAAGTCAAAAAATTATTTATTTTTCTTCTGCCGAATACATTCATCCGTCTTTATGTGCTTTGCTTTGGTTGCATAGAGATTAGCTTGTCATTTAATATCTGGGCTATATTTAGTGAAAGTAATAAAACATAGGCCTACAGCTGTTATAAAACGTAAAGTTTTGTTAGTATTTTACTTTTTACTTATTAACATAGTCTTAATATGTAACTCAAATCACAATAATACTAACTTCATCACAGTAATTTCCTACAACATCCGAGCCACGCCCCTTTGTTTTGACTAACCAAAATATGGCGGACCAATGTTCAATTATCTTCAACTTTCAGAGGTCTTCAGCCTCTCTATAGTATCTAGCTCATTGATCAACAGCCACAGAAAGCAATGAAAATAAATGACAATAGATCATAAACATCTGACAAAACGAATGTATCATTTGCTACAAATGTCGCATGAGTATGTTAACTGGGAGTAAACTGTGATTAGAAAATGGTAAGAACGAAACAATGTTTACTGTAACTTTACTCCTTCCGTAAAATTAACTGTACTGTAGGTTAACTTTACTCTTATTTAACTGGGCATTGTAAGAATGATCTTTAAAAATTTGGTAGTTATTTGAATTATTTTCAAAAATGTGTTTTTCCTGTAGTTCATTTATGTATTACAATATTGTATGCGTAGTTTGGACTTCTTTTGAAATTATCTTAACTTGTCGCAGATTGACTTTTCCTGATGAATTACTGGAGGTGGGGGCATCAGATTATATGTACGATGCCGACAATGGAACATTTATAATTTCAATGGAGAAAGTTAACAAAGGGCGCCACTTCGAGAATCTCGATCTAATATCAACATTACTTGTTCCACCAGGAAAAGTGTTTTCAAGGAAGCCACATATTACTGTATTAAGTAAGTAAATTTAAAATATTGGCATGTGATTGTACAGAGTGAACCGTAAGTAATGTTATTAATTTCAGGAGGTTATTCTTTGGGATATTTCAAACAAAAAAAGTTCATACATTTTTTTTTTTTTTTTCATTTTCGCATCCTTTTCGAGATAAAAATAGATTTATATGAAATATTTGATAGCGTGTTTTGGGAAATCATTGATTTAATTTCCAATAGCTCAGTCAGTTTACGAGAGCAGTGTATTGTGATAATAAATTATTAAACAAATTTTAGTTGTGTCCTTTAAATGTACAGAAATCTTATTACTAACAGTCTTAATATATAAAAGTGAATGTAGGTATGTATGTATATACTATATATATTCTCTAAATAAATCTACACCCTTTCACTGATATTTGTCAAAGTTTGCACATTTCATCTTCATAACCATGAGAAAAACATAGGCTACATTAAAAATGGACAAATTAATTTAAAATATAAAAATGAATACGATCAAATGTTCATGTATAATATTAAAATGCAATCTTCTACAGTCAATTGTTCTTTATTATTTTCTGTTGTATTCAGCATCAACTTCACGAGGCTTTGGGAAAAATAACACGAAATTTTATTATAGCATTGTTGATACATCATGAAGCCCAGTTCATACAATAGGTACCTTTATGCAACCCAGGACCGTATTAGGAGTTTCTCAATACAGTTGTAGATATGAGCAGGTTGTTTTCCCCAACTGAATTCTTGAATTATTTAAAACCACAAGGATTGCCACCACATAATTTAATACTTAATATTGATTGAATCACTAATAGTACTATTGCGAAATATTGACTGACCAAAATTTTGCAGTGGAACAAGAATTGGTGTGAAAAACTCATGCAAAACGTAATAGAAGTGGCAAAATTAATTGGCAAAAGAAAACGCGATGTTTTTATTCCATGTATTCCTATGATACCCACTAACATGCCTTTCGATTTTAAGCAACTGCAATTTCAGTGTGACTATCATTTGTAATGGCCATATTAAAATAAAGCTCAAGGACAGTCACTCAAAGTTGCTGATATTAACTTACACGGAAATATCACTCCATGTTAAGAAAACTTCCGAACAATTTATACACTGTTTGACTAGGTGGGCGTGAGGATTGAATGCGTGTTTTGTTGTCTCCAGCAATGTAGGGGGCGAGCTGTGACAGCAAGCAGAGCATTTCCTGAATGTAGCAAGGAGAGGTTACATACATTCAAATTAATAAAGAAAAAAAGTATGTTGACCAAAGGTCTAAACAATTTATACATCAATTTTGGAAATGTAATTCTCATACGTATTAAAATTGCTAATTTTACATAGCGTACTATTATATTGTGAGTGTGTGGGTGAGTGATCGGAAGGGGAATTTTAGACACATTACAGCAAATGCATATGAAATTCTCGAAACAAACATCAAATCAAAGATGTACTCACCAATAATGTAACAGTTCGTGCTTATTCCCCTTCAACAAATTCATTCTCCTGTGAATGATCATGATAGTTAGCAAAAAAATGTTCGAAACACAAAAGTTTCTTGCACCAACCACACTTCAGCAGAGAGAGTTGAGGACACTCACTTTCTTGCATATGAAATTCACATGTGCCAGTTTCCCTTCTATTACAATGGTCAGTGCTGTTTTCAAATGTTTCGTTCGTGCTGCCAATTTTCATCCATATCTATGAGACAAACGGAAGCATGGTAAACATTCTTGATAATAGATCAATGGCGTGTTTCGGAATATTGTTACGTTCTTGCAAGTTCACATCAAAGTTATTTAACACTATAAAATCACATACATGTCGGTCTATTGTTTTGAACATTCGGAAAAAAATGTCTGTTTAATGGTTGCAGTTCACAGATTGTTTTTGCAGGAATTATATGCACTCTTAATTTTTAAGGTCCAAAGTTATTAGATAACATTATTTCACGTACTAAATTCTTATCTCTGTGAGGTCCCCAGGAATCAAGTAACAAAGAGTGCAACATAGCAATGTGAGGCAAAAGCGCAAACTCAATAAATTCACTGAAAAATTCTCCTGTCATTTTTCCAGATTTCGACCATCGCACAATTAAACTATGCACCTTGCTGGATCCCTCCTGCAGCACTATAAAGAGTCAGGAAAAGAGACGTGTTTGATTAGATTTTTATTTCGATAATCTCATATGCATTCATTGTAATGTGTCTATAATTCCCCCTCCCTCCTCCGATCACTCACCCACACACTCACAATATAATAACAACACTCTATGTAAAATTAGCGGTTTTAATGCACCCCAGAATTATATTTTCAAAAATGATGTATAACTTGTTTATACCTTTTCTTAACATAGAGTTGCGTTTCCTTATTATCTTTAATGAATGTAACCTCTCCTTGCTAATTTAGGAAGTGTATTGCTCGCTCCCTATGCTGCTAGAGACAACACTATATACAGTATGTATTCAATCCTCGCGCCCACCTGGTCAAGCGTAATACTGCAGAATCCCATTGGATGGTGGAGACCGCTAATCCCGTCTCTTTAACTCTCTCTAGCTCGTTCATATGTGCATCACAGTATGTAATATTAGAGATTTCAACATATCTCATGATGCTCTTTCGAATGATATATATTGTGCACGCACCCGATAACAATGTGACTTTTATTTCTAATAATTCACCCTACAATAATGGGTAGTCCACTCAACACAGCAACACAGTAGTCGCTAATGCACTCCACAAAGCGACAATGGCAATACACGTGTATTATTGAGAAGAACAACAATGTACTCCTAATTTCAATTAATGTTCACAAAGCACTATGTGCAGAACAAAACTGTCAGTTCTCAGTTCACAGTTCGCTTGCCTTGGCTAGTTCTTCTAGTTCACTCAAGTTCACTGCACATCGAACTCCGGTCATGCTGCTATGGTCCACGACATGTCGAACTCGAGTCTCTCCAGTTGCTGTCCACAACACGTCGAACACCGGTCTTGAAGGCTGGCTTCCTTGCTCACTTGCAGACTCACTTGTAGACTGACTGACTGACTGACTGACGACACTCACAGTGTTATTTATTAAACCGCATGTTCTAGAGTCTTCGATTCGCGTGCCTTTCAGAATCTCCGTGAGAAATCTGCTTAAAGATGCTTCCTTAATTTCTTCACTCCACGCCGTCATCGAAGTTCTCCTCCCCTTGCTCCTTACCGCGGCTAGCGTCAGGGGTTAGTGTTTCCATTTCCCCGTGCCTTTCTTCTTGCTAGATGCACGTGCAAACCCCTGACGCAAAGAGAATATTCCGAATGGCGCCACACTGCTCCCTCTTTAGGACTGTACTTCCCGGACAGTTGCTTGGTAAGCTGCTAATCGGTCCAGGTGCACCACCATCATCTTCCCTCTGGGCTGTCGTTGGATGCGGTACACCATGTCATTGATCCTGGTTACCACGCGGTAGAGTCCTTCCTAGGTGCACTGCAGCTTCAGCGATTTCCAATTGGTCCTGGTTGGTCGATACAGCCACACTAGGTCGCCCTCCTGAATCTCGCAGAGTTGGCTAATCTGTCGTAACGCACTTTCATCCTGTCGCTGGCCATCTTGAGGTAGTCTCTAGTAGTTGATGGACTCCATCCAACTTCTCAGTCAGTTCTGCCACATAGTCAGTCGCTGACTGGTCGTCGCTTGGTTGGCATGCCAAACAGATCACAGGCCAAGGCGCCGCAGCTGTCTTCCAAAGACCATATTGGCCGATGTCATCCCTATTGTATCGTGGACTGAAGCTCGGTAGGCCAAAAGGAAGAGGGGGACTCTGGCATCACAATCTTGCTGATGGTTGGACACAACCTTCCGTAAGTGCTCTTCCACGGTTTTGATGTAGCATTCCACCATGCCGTCGGACTGTGGGTGGAGGAGAGTGGTCCTGATTTTATTCACCCCCAGACGCTCGAACAATTCTCTCATCAGGTTGGATTCGAAGTTGCGCCCCTGATCACTATGCAGTTCCCGGGGCACACTGAATCGGCAGATGAAGTTGTCAAGCAGTGCGTCTGCCACCATTGAAGCCTCTTGGTTTGGAATCGCGTACACCTCAAGCCATATTGTGAAATAATCCATGGCTACTAGTAGGTAGCAGTTCCCTCGATCCGTGGCCGGGAATGGTCCAGCAACATCGATGGCGATTGTACTGCTGCGTGGCTCCCCTGCTGCGTGTCCTTGGTCCGCGACTGACTGCACATGTGTCGCATCTCCGTGTCGGTTCTCTAATGCAGCCAATAGAACCTCTGCCTTAACTTGTCCAGTGTCTAGTTGGCTTCCAGGTAGCCTCCGGTCACACCAGCATGAGTCTCCTCGAGCACTTCCTTCACCTTGCTTCTGGGTAGGACAAGTTCTATTTGGGTCCTACCATCGGCCGACTCCCAAATCCTCTTCAGGATACCGACCTTGACCGTGAAGGATTCTCACTGGGCCCAGTAGCTCTTGTAAGTGGTGCTACGGTTGGCGATGTCGGCCCACACTGGTCTCTGACCGGACTCCATATCACGCAGTAGCTGTCCAATCTTTGGGTCCTCCAACTTCCCCCCTCCTTATGGCGGCGTTATCCCATCCTGGGGTCAGCTGTGCGGCGATTGCTCGGACTGCGTGGGCGCCATCTCGCTCTTCTACTTTCAGGCAGTGTCTGCAGCCATCCGGGCATCAGCGTTGGAATGTTTCTTTCATTGGCGGTGTTTGGAGATGAGGTTGTATTCCTGCAGGCATTGAACCAAATAGGTGGTCAGCTGCTCCAGATTATTGAAGCGCAATAGCCAGGAGAATGCAGAATGGTCTGTCATCAGATGGATTTCCTGGCCACATAAATATTTATGGAAATTCTTCAGGGCTTCCACAATAGCAAAAAGTTCTCTACGTGTCACACAATAGTTTTTCTCAGCCTTGGATAGTGTTCGGCTGAAGTAGGCAATCACCCTCTCTTGCCCGTCCTGTTCCTGAGAGATTACTCTGCCGATGCCTACATTACTAGCGTCCGTGTCGAGCGTGAACTTCCTTCCAGGGTTGGGGTATCCGAGTACAGGAGCAGTGCAGAGCGCCTCTTTCACTGTTTGGAAGGATGACTCCGCCTCATTTGTCCATTGGAATTGTCGTTTCTCCTTGGTCAGGTGGGTTAAAGGCTTGGCGATATTGGCGTACCCAGCTACGAACCTTCTATAATAAGTGCAGAGGCCGAGAAAGTGGCACAACTCTTGCTTGTCCCTCGGTCTTGGCCATCCCTTGACAGCTTGCAACTTCTCTGGGTCCGTGGCCACTCTGTTGGTCCATATTACGTGCTCCAGTTAGCCGACCTTCTGGAACAGATGACATTCCTTCGTGTTCAACTTCAGCCTGGCTTGTTGTAGTCTCTCGAACACTTTCTTCAGGTTCTACAGTTGTTCGCCGAAGGTCTTGCCGCTCACGATGACGTCATCAAGGTAGACCAGAGAGCTGTCGTATGTCAGGCCTCTCATTACGGACTCCATCAGTCTCTGGAATGTTGCCGGGGCGTTGCAGAGACTGAACGGCATGAAGGTGAACTGCCTATAGAGAATGCCGTTTTCTCCTTGTTCTCAGGATGTAACGCCACCTGCCAGTACCCTGATTTTAGATCCAACGTTGAGAACCACTCCACTCCTGCTAGGGTATCCAAGCTGTCGTCATTTCGAGGAAGAGGAAAGCAGTCCTTCTTGGTGACGTAATTCAGTCTTCTGTAGTCCACGCAGAAATGCAGGTCCCCACTCTTCTTCACCAGCACTACAGGTGATGACCAAGGGCTGTCGGATTCCTCGATGACCCCTCTTGCTCTCATGCCCTCCAGTTGGTTGTCAGTCTCCTTCTGTTTGGTTAGAGCGACATGTTGAGGAGGTTGTCTCATTGGGCAGGTATTTCCGGTGTCGATGTGATGCTCAACTTTCTCCATTCTCCCGTAGTCGTCTTCAGACAGACTGAACACGTCCTGAAACTGTCAATAGATCGTGGACTTGTCTTCTTTCTCCTCTGCTAAGATTCTCTGCCAATTCTCGAGCCAGCTCTTTCAATGATGGGTCTAGTTCTCGACGTGATTGGTGATGCTCTTCGTTATCACCCAGAGGCGTCACAGACATTACCTCCTCGATGTTTCACCACCACCAGGCACCACCTTGTCCCAATTGGTGACATTTAGAACCCTCACTGGTACCACCTTCTGGTTTGGGAGTAGTGATCTGGCCACATAAACCCCATCTATCGGAGTTACTTGCGAATCGAAGAGCAGGTTTCTCTTAGGCTGTCCATCCAGTCATGCCAGTCCTTCTCGCAGCCTGCTGGGATTATCACTTGATTCTCCAAGGTGAGTCTGCTGGTCATGGGTTGGTCTTCGACGTCCCTCAGGAAGACTTCATTCTGACCAAAACGGAGGATATGGCGCCGGACGTCCACCGTCGCATCGAATAAGTGCATGGCGTTGAGTCCCAGGACAACGTCTTCAGTGTTGTTGGCGACGAACACTCACATCTCCAGTTTCCTCTTTCCCAAGGTCAAATCCAGGAAGACTTCTCTCTGGATGTGCAAATTCTCGCCTGAAGCAGTACGAAGCTCATATCGATGCAGCGGCGTCTTCCCAGGTAAACCATGCACGACTTCTGGCCTGGTGATAGTGAGTGTCGCACCGGTGTCCACCAGTACTCTGCATGGACTGTCTCTTATCCATCCTTCAGCAATCAGCCCATTGTCATGTCTTGTGTTAACTGGCTTCAGAATTAGCGGAGGGGACGGTGATGACGGCGCCAACTGCCTCTCCTAGCATCGGCTCCCTGTCTCTTCTGACTGTGGCCAGATCGGTCGCAATACCTTCTTAAGTGTCCAGGTTTGCTGCATGTTCAGCAGGTGTGCATTCCTTGTCCCCGTCACTCGTAGGACGTAGTCTCCTTTTAAATAACTTATTGTATGACAGATTCTCAAGGAACGTTGGTTCTGAAGTGATTCCGTATCACAATGACAGCATGATAGAGTGGTAACTAAAACTTTCGTGGTTCGAATCCTGCCTGGGAAGGAAACTTTTTTTTGTTCCCTATTCAAATTTATTCCCAATACTTTTCGATTGCAGCGATATTTTACTACTTAATTAAATTATTATTCCCAGAACAGGAATTTTACCAGCTTATTTTCTAATAGCTTTCGAAATGGGCTATTCAGCAGTCGGAACTACATCAATTTCAATAGATTACTCGCTATCTTGTGAATGGGGGTGTGGCATGCGCAGTGGCTCATTACGGGGACTTCGATTCTTCCGTTGATTCGGTTTTTTTTGCCACTACTGTACATGACACGTCATGAAGGAAAATATTTTCTTTGAAGTTCAGTACTTGGTTACATATTACGTCATAAGAAGCTGCCTTTACACAATAATCTCTTTCTTGGTCTTGTACATTGTCGAGAGGTCCAAGACGAATTATTAGATTTTCGTCCTGTTAAATTACTCAGAAGTGCCTGTCTTTTAAACACCCTGTTTATATCCTGTCAGAATAACAAAATCGAAAAATTTCACTTCACATGCATTTATTCTGTTTACTTTCAATGCTACACTAGTTGCTCACCATTATCCTCAACAAACTAAACACTTTTATTGCCAATATTATCTTTTCCTCAGAAATCGTATACCTACCCATCATTCCAATTAATTAAATCATTGACAATGTTCCCCGTTCATTCCAAACATTATTTCCCCTGGATCCTCGAGTCGACTAACAAGATATCAAGAACACATGAAATTGTAAAAACAACTGCCACAGTAGAGCGGAGACTGGATCCGAGGAGGGATGATTCGAGTCTGTCTCGGGTATGAATTGTAATTAAATTGATGCATCTGATTATAGTAACATCACATAGAGAGAAAAGGGAAGAGAAAAGACACTTCAGAAGACATATATTCGAATGGCATTTTGTAAACAAATTTTGATCTTAACCCTGGTTCTTCTATTTCCTGACAGAAGGTTACCCTCTTCACCCTAAATTCTCCTCTTTCTCCATCACTTTATGCTTCTTGGGGTGAGAGAATGGAGGCAGTTCTCACAGCAGTGGTTCAGTTCTTTGGGAGAATTACCATTTAGTGTAATAAACTTTGTTGTCTGTGTTTGATGTAGATGGCCAGGGAGAAGACGACTCTTACTCTTACACAGAATGTGCTGCCGTGGACCATCGTACAGAACCTGATGATTCATGTGTAGTAGTCAAACCTAAATATGGTTTTTCAAGACACTCCTCTCAAGTTTTCATTGGATTTGAGGTAAGGTTTTGATTCTCTGTTTAATGTGTGACAACTTTTCTGAACCCAGACATTAACATTATTTTTTGTTTAAGACCTGTTCATTAAATAAATGCAACCTGTTCTTAATTGCTACATGGTTTCGAACTATATTGTTCAAAATTTCTAAGTCACATTCAGTAGTACTGTCATACTACTGAGCCATCATATTGTGCACATAGATCTACGCAGCAGTTGATATACCGTCGACCGGGTATACTTTACACAAGGGGGGTAACTTTACACATTTCTAGAAAAAATGTTTAGAAAGGCAGCACATTACAGACAATGTGTAGCAACTCCGTGGAACTGATTCTATGTGACAACAGCACATATGTGTAGTAGACTGAAGTGTGTGCCATTATTAAAGCTGTTATACACAATTTTTCTAGAAATGTGTAAAGTTACCCCCCTTGTGTAAAGTATACCCGGTCGACTGTATGAAAAACTAGCTACTGATATTAACTTCAAATGTGTGAATAATTTCTTTGAAAGTTGTATTATAATGAACAGTGCATGCTTAGAGAGAGTTGTTGAATCTGCCTCCTGGTGAGGTGCAGCTTGAACCACATGATATTATGAGTTCTTCTTTTAGGATGCTTATTGAATTCACTGTCCCCAAACGTAGTGGTAATGCCCCACCTCTGCACTAACACCAGTAAAATGATAAATGAGGCTGAAATCAAAATGCTGTTATGTCTACTATTTGTTAGTGCTTGTAATACTGTTAGTGCACTTTAAATCTGGAGTATTTTATTGAATCAATAATTAAATGAGTAGTGCCAACCATAGATCGAAACAGCTTTAATTTTTTGTGGAAATACAATATCACGATATGTAGTAAAGACAAATAGTTAATTATGAATGAAACAACAGCGTGCAAGATAAATTTGAACTCTCAAAAATCGTCACAAGAAGATTCCAGGAAATAGGACTTTCTATCAATCCGAACAAATCCACAGCAATTTGTATTGAGCAGGAGAAGTTCAATGAAGACCCATTTGAATTTCGGAATAGTGAAATTACAACTTTGCAACATGGAGGAGCAGTTCGTTAGGTGTAAATTTTTCCAATGAAATTACTTTTAAACCTGCTCAAGTACTTCAAGGACTGCAAAATAAAATAGAAAAACTCACTTCTTCTCCATTATTACAGGCAGACCGAAAATTTATTGTATTAATACCGTCATCTGTCCTGGACTGATTTACCCACTCCAAACTATCAGGCCACAAAAAATTCCTAAAAAATTAACTGCTACTGACATTTTGATAAGACCTTAAAAAAATACTTCAGGCACCTGCAGACATCCCTAATGGAATGGTGTATGCGGAAAGAAAGAATAAAGATTTGCGACTCTTCTGTGCTAAATGGGAAGTGTATCTCAAACATATTAACACATGTAAAGTGCTAACCCTCTCAAATAATGATTATATGTACGCCACAAGAAACCTGAAAGAAGAAATATCTCTATCACTACAATCACTTGATATCCCACCTTCTGATCACCTTAAACATTCTCGCCTCAATATTATCGATGCAAGGAAATTGAGAATGGAGCTAAGAACAAGAGCCTTCCTAGAGTAAAAGGAAACGCATATGTTTATACAAGGAGTACAGTATATCCACTAACTCATGGATCCAAGACCATCGTAGTTTGTCATGCAGTGAATGGCGAGAGAGTGTCAAGATGACAGCAAATGTTTCTGCAGGTAGATCTGTACCTCTGTAGGCGTTATCACAGAAAGAAGAAACTCTTGCACACGTTTTGGGACTCTGCTCTCACAGTGATTTATTAAGGAATACGCGTCATCATAATATTTGCTCCATTATAGCTGCAGCACTAAGAGATAATGACTTCAAGGTTTAAAAACAAAAGCAAAGCTTACATTATTGACCTAACCATCAGGTTTGAAAGCCATCAGTCCCAGCGTTTAGAAGTCCATCAAGAAAAGCAGAGCATATATACATCTACTTAACGATATAGAGGTAGTGGGTCTACTCATTGGTCTACAGGAACAGTTCCACGTTTTCGAGCAAAATTTTGGAAATCTCTTTGTCTGGCAACATCTATTTTAAAAGAAATAACTATTGTCACTATCAGGGGTTCCCTACAAATTTTTAAGAAACATTGCTATTATCTAGCTTAATTATTGAACTTTTCAGAATTTTTCACTCTTGTAAACTTGAATTTTCTTTAACTGAACATTGTATTTATTGCATTATATAAATTTATTATTATCTGGTATGCTTCCTCTATGGACAACCTCAAAATTGGAGGAAGCAATAAAATAAAATAATAAAATATGAATTAGATTATTTTATGATGAAGACTGAAAGATGAATCGCGTATAGTTGTGATGGGTCATTTGTAGGCATGGAGATGTTGACTAGAGCGAAAAATGACTGTTAGTTGTTTTGATGGGTAATTTAGAGGCACGGGGATGTTGACTAGAACAAGGAATGACTGCTAAATATTGTGATATGTAATTTATAGGCACCGTGCAAGCTATTGCCAGCAGCTTTATCCTGGAACTAAATGTAGGAGAGGCACGACACTGACAATGTGTTTGTGGTCTAACGCTCCAACTCTTGTACTCAATGGAGAGTAAAAGACGCAGAAAAAGCAATATTAATATTACGTAGTGTATTGTTCTAATACATACAATAATACAGGTGAAATAATATTTGATACATTTTCTACAAAAATAGCACAGAAGTAGAATAAAGCGAATAGACACTGCCTATAAATCACATACAATATTATTACCAGCTCTGATTTTTCTAAGCAGTTATTGTATAAATGAATGATATTAACTGCTGTGCTAAATTATAAAGCTTAAGATTATGAATTATACTGGTTCTAGTCCTGATGGGAACGAACTAAAAGTTCAAGGATATGCAATGTACACTTTGTTGGAAACATAAGGTTTGGTCATCGCCAAAACCTTGCCCTTGACCCCACCATATTACAGGCCAGAAGTATTTCATTACAGGAGTCGTAGAATGGATTCAAGAGGCTTGTGGAAAGAAATAAATTTAACGTTTTGACAAATGAATTAATTTCGAGATAATAAAATTAGCATATTCATAAGTATGCATTGTTCATGGCAGTGAACTAGTTTTCTGTTGCAACACGAATGAAAATTATGCATGTACACAAGCAAACATACTATAATCGCTGGCACAATTAAATAAGTTAAGACCTATGACACTAATCATGATCTTAAAATAAGAGTATGATTTCAGGGATAGTCTCCTATTAGACATAACACAGAGTTGCGTTACTTCAGTAACACCTGATGTATTAGCTGTTACCAAAATCGAAGTGTTATGCACTGTTTTTAATAAATGAAAATGGGTCTCTCCTATTTTGCTCTGAGAATATTCGGTACGTATTGAACCACACTGTTCCGAATATTTGTAAAAACACTGACGGAACTAGCATCAAGAAGGAACAAATTTATATTCTGGCAAAATAAACAAAGTATGCAAGAAACTATGCGAGCTGTTTTAAAAATAAATATCTGAACTGCAGAATCATAATTCACTGTACGGAGATTAAAGTAGAACAGCCATCTAGTAGATGAAGGTGAAATTCTTAATCGCCGTCACCCAAAGTTTTAAATCCAATTTTATTGTTATGATGGCAGAGTTAGTGATACATTCATAACAAATTATAGTAATCTGATTATGTCACTGGGCACAAAGATGAAGTTATTGCTGATAAGGGATTTCCAGGAATAAAAACAAAACTTTCTGGCCATGGTGTTGTAGTGATACTTCATTCTTGCACGAGGGAAAATTAACAGCTGATGCAATCGAAAGAGCAAACAGTGTAGCAAGTGTAAGAATTCATTGGAAATATGTGTTCAGAGGCTAAAAATATACTGTACTGTATTTTAAAAAAAGTATCAATTCTACTTCTTCACCATGTCAATCACATTATTCACGTGTGTTTTGTTTTATCAAACTTACAGCCTTCAGTAATACAATGAAATATATTATAAAGCCTTAATAATAATATCACATATATCATAATGTGCTTTGTGTATAAACATTCTATGTTATGTTCAAATTAAAAATGAAAATGACTTTCTTGTGAATAAGTAAATATTAATATCTAACAAAGTTTTGGAAAGTAATAATAAAAATAGAAGATCCATGTAACTAATGAGTGTTCAGTCTTAATTGCTGGTTCCTCCAAACCCTTCAGGAGACTGATATATTATCTCTTTACAAATATTTCGACCTGATAAAAATAAATAAAATAAGGATATCATGTTGTGGAATTCACAATATTTCGAGATTTTTAAATTGCAGTCGTAAATTGGTTTAATATTACATTGTTTACTTCAATAAGAGTGCTACATAAATGGAGATCGCTCAATGATACTCATTATTATAATAATGATGATAAAACTGTTCTCACACAATTATTGCCTCGGTTATCAACATTTTCAAATGCTGTAATTCTGTGTGACTCCCAAGCTGCAATATCTTCCATCACCAACAACTCTAACTCTCCACCTTGTCCTGATATACACGAATGCAGGAAAATAATGAGGAACCTTAGTGAGCAAAACAAAAAAGTGGTCCTGCAGTGGATACCATCCCATTATGGTATCCCCCGTAATGAAATAGCTATTCTCTTGCAAAAAAAAGCACTAAAATCCTGCCCTATGTTTGTGAAGTACCCTACAGTCGAGCATCAACCATCATACGATAGAAGGTAAAGGACACTTACAAAAATCTCTGCAAGATAACATAAGCACCTCTGAATGGAAAGACAATGTCACTTCGGTACCAGATTGGCCAAGGAGAGAAGCAGTTGCCAAATTCCGATTAGCAACTGGACATGATTGCTTGGTAAACATCTATGCCGCATTGGTTTACTCCAGAATCCTAGCTGCCCACTCTGCAACCAGAACATCGTAATGGACTCAGACCATCTAATGGATTGTCCTCCACAACACTGGTAGAGAAGTATTGGGAAGCAAGAGAGTAAATGATGGCCCTCCAAATATAGATATATTCCATCATTCTTGCTGAGATGAACTATTTTTGTACTCTTCTCACTGTTTATTTGTTTACTTATCTCACACTATTGCATGTTGCCATTATCACGGCTAAAGATAAACTCTACATCCCTGCATTAAATAAATAAATAAATAATGATGATGATAATATTATTACTATCTATGATTATTTTATGCTCAGATCTAATTTCACTTTGTAAGGTAAGACAGTTGCAAACATCGAATTACTTCTGCCATAATGAAACTATGTTCACATGTCCACTAATGCAAAGATTATCCTCTCTTTCAAGAGAGCTGTTTTTAATAAGCTGTCCATAGGCCTATTTATTGACTGAAACCCGCATTCAATGGTAATATCGCACAATTCTTCAGTTTAACTATCAACATTTATAAACACCAACTGAAACAAGTCGTCCCGTCTCTATGAAAACTTATACACCCTGCCATGGCAAGGCGCCACTAGTAGTACATGCATGGTGCCTATATTACACTCGACTGTGTCTGAACCTGCGTTGGATCTAGTTCCTATTCAGCCTTGTTAAAATTATGTGATTTTATACTATTATTTGCTATTTAATTGCAGTCTTCACATCACAGTGTCCTTTATTTATTAGGCAATCATAAGATCAATCTCATCTCATTTTTCTTACTCATTTCCTGTGGTCTTCTTCTCGTTTTTAGAATGCTAATCTGTCACGGTGTAGGAACTTCATAACAAAAACAGAGTCTAATTCAATATTTTGTGGGGAGTCGTATTTATTCAAAAATGGTAATATTCTCACTTCATGTTACAGTGGGAGGCCAAAGAAATGCTTGATTTAGAGCATCCAGATGACATTCCAGAGTGTGATCGCAGAAAGCTGAGGGAGGATGCCGAAATGGCTCAATTTAGTGATGAGCACTATCTTGCAGATCGAGCTGACAGAGATAATATTGATAGTCTCCTCAAATTTGTACCTGTGTGGCACCAACACATACTAAATGGAACTGAAGGTAATTTAATTTATATTACTGTCATTGAAAGTTAACTTAACAACTGAAATAACATTTTCTGCTGATCATTTGATCAGAAATAAAATTTCTTTAAATATATGAAACTACCATGAAAGTGATATAATAGCATAAGGATTTGAATCAGTTTAATAGGCTACACTTATTACCATTTGGTCATTCTGATGCAGTGACACTACAGCATGAAGATGTCCAGAAACTGAAGCAGATCAAAGTTCGTGAATATTTACTAACTGCCAGGGAGAAGAATGTACTTCTTCTTGGACTCGTGGATATTCTGGGAGCTTACTGCTATGATCATCGCACTACTGAGGGTGATCCGACTTCAGAATCAGGATGGACGATCAACAAGCTGAGTTCAACACTTTCTTGGTTTGATGTAAGATTTGTGTGTATTAATAGTGATATAGAGGATCAGTGGCGCCAACTTATGGGCTCATGGGACCCGAACCCATCTAATAATATTTTGTCGTTTTATCATTATTACCTATGAGATTTATCTTAACTTATACCTCAAGTGTTTGAACCCACCCAATGTTTTAAAAAAGTTGGCGCCACTGTAGAGGATTGTCAGAAACTGCACCCTGAGCGCACATCACGCACAGTATGGCTGTGTTTGGTTGATCACTTGGTTGTGTGTTTTTAATTTTTACCCAATAGTAAAGCGAATGAGGCTATCACATGTCAAATTGACCTCATCTCGCCAAATACTACTTACTATTACTAATTCACTCAATACTAAATAACCTAGTAGTTGATACAGCATCGTTAAATAATCAATTAAAAATTCAGAAGTAAAGTACGGATCAAAATAATGATATTTATGATAGGAATCTAGAAGTATGTCTCGAAATATTCCTCACTGGTCCATTAGGACATTGCAGGTTATCAATGTACAATGTTATTGCATAATAGGATAGTAGTTTGTTTGTACTAGCGTGCTCAACTTTCATCCAGGTATCTTGGGTTCGATCTCCGGCCAGGTCGTGATGGAATTTGTGGTGACAATGGTGACAAAGCATACATTGTCAGGGTACTCCCATTTCTATCCGTCTTTCCACCATCACTCTCAGTCTTCTCCTTATTTCCTGTATTGTCTGCAATAGTAAATATAGGTTGGAGTGAAGTCTTGGGGGTAGTGCAGGTTTCTGATGAAGTAATACTGTATTACCTTTCATGAATCATGTATTTCAATAAAGCAAAATGCTAATAGATACTGCATATAAGTCAAAATTATCTGCGGTCCTGGTTAATACGTGGTTTACACGCAGTCCCTTGAACAGCGACTTATCGGGGTTTTGCTGTAGTTTCATTATCACAATTTAAAACTAGGCTCCATTCTCGTAGTACAAATCGCGCCACTTTAGTTCCATTGTAGTTTCTGCAACAAGGATCTTTTCTAGCTTGCCGCGCTATAAGTAACTAGTAACTTATTCTTCTACTGATATATATTTTACATTATTGATATAAATATAAAAAGCTATCTAGTTGTCATATTATGTTGCGTAATCTATTCTGCATATAATGTAGTTGGTGTTTATTGACTTCTGCTTTAAATGTTTGAGAGCAAATATCGAGTTTTGCAAAAGATGACAATTTTCATTGTCTTATAACTGCGACAACTTTTGCTAAAACTGATTTCACAGGGATACGCGTAACATGAATGTTGACATGTAACCACCAAAGACTCAATTTTGAAAATACTGACATTTAGCGATTTTTCAAAAAATGCTCCACAATTGTGTCTAGTAAGTGAGTTTAGAGACGTCTGATGAAAAATAAGGCAACAAGAGCTTTCATGGACAAACTTTATTTCCCGGGCAGATATACTGATATACACTAGTAGGGCTCTGGTACGCATTACTTTTCAACATAGTCACCATGTTTGTCCAAACACTTGACTGAGGCATTGATGCTAGCATGGAAGAAGTCTGCTCAAGTCCATGAAGCCATGTTATAATGGCTTGCTGAACGACTGTATCAGTGTTGAATCGCTTACCACCCAAGTGCTTCTTGATTGTGTTGATTAATGTCCACTATATTATTTTGAAATATGCCACAATAATTTTCTTTCATTTTCCTAAACTTACTTCTGCTGTTTTAACTGACACACCAATTAAAGACATTGTCAGATACTACTTAAGTGGCTTTAAGTAATATTTGTAAAAGAGAAAGTTGTAATTTGAAAAGTAAGGCTGTTATACGAATTGTAATTCAAGATCATAAAATTGTTAAATGAATTTCATTTGGTTTGCAAAAATGTTGAAATCTGTAGCTATAAAAGTCTGACAAATTTTGGATTAGTGGATAAACTAATGCTATGCACACATCAGTTAAATATGATATTTTATATTTAGATGAAAATGTTCAGTCTTCAACGTGTATCAGTCTCATTGTAACTTGCCGTGTTAAAACTAAATATTACTTTATTGTACGTCGTCTTGTAGGAATTTCAGACCGTCAGGGATGTTCTGGTAGCCCTCATGAGGCGGAGTCTGTGCTATCCCCTTTACAGAAGTTGGGACTTGTCAGTAGCAGTTGTGAAAGATTTGCAGCAGCTTCTAAAACTTGGTGAGTGCAAATATTCGTCCATTCAGCTTGGTTACCTGTCATTCTTCCTGTACTGTCTTATTGTCTTGAATATGTCTGGAGCTATGTGCTTACTGAGATGGGATACGAATGAACAAGTGGGGAACAGAGATTTGGACACATTATGAGGAATAGATTGTAAGGAACCAATTACTGTGCGGGTTAAGAGTTGCAGCCAAGACGTTCTTGACTGTCTCCCCAACTGAAGTAGAAGAATGGAGTATGAGGTGGTGAGAACATTATTCATGTTTGACGTATTTATACAGTGTGTTTGTAGCTCAGCCGGACCGTTCCGCAGTGGCCTTGGACTGGGTGAAGAATGGCGCGTGTGCCACCAGAGTACATGTAAACGACCGGCAAGTCATGGGTACGGAACACTAACTACGTTATTAACAGAGGCTTACCTGCATCACACCAGGTGTTGAAAGTGATGACCTTCAACTCGAACACATTCCCTATATCTCCGAAAACAATTCTGGTTCACTTACAAAAGTTCATGTTGACTCATTGCCTGTATTTCTCTCGTGATGTTGTCCTTCAATTCTTGTAACGTGTGAGGATTTGATGCGTACACTTTACTCTTTAACATTCTTCATAAAGAAAAATCGCACCGGTCGAGCTGGGTTCCTCCAAGTTGGTGACCAGGGAGTGCAATGGTGGCTCTTGTCCTCTTCTTTTCGGCCATTTTTCGTAATGTAATCAACCACAAGTACCCTGAAGCTTTGTGGTGTCGGATTATTCGGCTTAAGAGGTTGGGCGAGCTTTTCATGAGTCGGGTTGTGGAAGCTGGATAGTCCTGGGATTGTTCAATGTAGAGTGGGGAGCCACGGGCAGTTATTCCCGTGGTAGGAGCATAAAATTGTGTATCGCCTCTGGTGTATGACTTGCTGTTAGGTTTTTAATGTCCAGTTTGAAGGGTAGCTTGCGTGAGGTGGGTTGCTGGGATCGGGCTGTGGGGGGGTCCCCATGGCCGGCACAGACCAAGAAGAATTTTTAGGTGTTTTTCTCTTACCTCCCTCCCCTCCCGGTAGCAGGCTGACGCCGACGGTTCCGTAGTGGAGGCCAGTTCCAAAATGGCCTCTATGCGCACATCCTGCTGCTGCTGCACAGTTGTTTTTTCTCTGACACATATCATCAAGTGAGATGTACTGCCTGATATTGTATGTACATATCAGCCAGAACCACAATCAGAGACACTCAAGGAATTATGACCCGGAATTAATTTCTAAAAATCAAAGATGCTGCGGAATAACGAAACCTAAATTTTATATCTTATAACATAGAATATTACAATGCACTGTTCACATCCAAGGAGTTGCAGGCGGCACTAGACACATCCCCTGACACCTCTCCTGGCTCTGATAACATGCTTCGCCACCTCCCAGCAGCTGTTAAATCCTTTCTGCTGAGAATATACAACAGACTCTGGACTGAGGGGATAGTTCCATCTGCATGGCAATCCACCATTGTAATCCCAGTCGAGAAACTGGGAAAGGATCCTCCTTTCTGTAGAAGCTACAGATCAATTTGTCTCACCAGCTGTGTATGTAAGGTTATGGTAAAGATTACAAGTAAATGCTGAATATGGGTACTTGTATCAGAAAACCGATTATCTAATATCCAATGTGGTTTTCGTAAACTCGGATCACCCACGGACCATCTGGTTTGGTTGGAGACCACCATTAGAGATGCTTTCATCAAGGAGCAACTTGTGGTGGTCTTCATTGATCTAGAAAAAGTTTACGATACCACATGGCGTTATGAAATTTTTAAAACTCTTCATGTTTAGAGATTTAGTGGCTGTGTTTTTTTGCATTGCAATCAATGAAATTGCCTACTATGTAGGTAGACGAGTATCTTGTCTGTTGTACGTTGATGACTGCAATTTATATTACTGCTTGATATCTTCCATCTATCAGTCGACAGTTGCAAATGGTCATCAGCGTCTTTTCACAATGGCTTTAAATTCTCCACTTAGAAAATGCAGTACGTTCACTTGCACAACCATCGTCGACTGCATCCACATCCTGAACTGCGTCTTAATAGAGTGGAGTTGCAGTATACAGACATTGCAAAATTTTGGGCCTTGTCAGTGATTCTAAATTAACGTGGGAGGCCCATGTACGAGATTTGAGAAGGCGTGAAAAATCGTTAAATATTTTACGCTTTTTTTGGAAGTTTGCTGGGGTGCAGACCGTGCAATGTTTTATATATGGCTCAGCAAATAAATTGAAATTACGTCTTTTAAATGTTATCCATCACCATGGGATATTACTTGCTACAGGGGCCTTACGAACGAGTCTGATAGAGAGCCTGTATTGCAAAGCGGGAGAACCATGACTGTATCGGCGACACTGTATTGTTGTGCTCATATGCTGTTAAGTCTGCTCGCAATCTGAGCACAATTCTTATGACTGATTTCACCATTCAGCTCTTTACTGCTGGTACAGTGAGAATCCATTTAAACTTCATCCAGCAGATGTCCGGTTTCGTGAACTGCTCTCAGAGCTTGACATCTGCCTACCACCAGTCAGCACACTGAAATATACCACTACTGCACTCTGGATTATGCGTCATCCATGTATTCTTTTAAGAACTTTACACCAGCTTTTCTTGATTGACTTGTTTAGTGAACTTTTATCATGGTTTTCAAATTATTCTTTAGTTCATAATGACGGATATTTGGTAAATGATTGTGTTTCTTGTTCCTTTGTTGCAAATGGACATATATTCAAATGTAAACGGAGCCAACATACCAGTGTTTTTCCTGCGGAATTCTATGGTTTTTACAGAGCTTTATTGTTTTCAATTAGACAACCTCAGGGCAGATTCCTTATCTACTCCGACTCTTTAAGTACCATTCAGTCTCTGGAGTCTTTGAGTTCTGATGATCCACTTTTGTTGAGAACCCAGGAGCTTTTGCACACACTCCTAAGGTCTGATACTGAGATTGGAGTAGTTGGATTCCAGGTCATGTTGGGATTCTCGGTAACGAGACAGCAGATTCTGCAGCAAGGGACGGTTCTATGAATGGCTCTGTGGTGTATTGGCGCGAGAGGTGGTGGCAAGCATTCAAAATTACTTGAAATATAAAATTTGGTGGCAATGGGAAAGAGATTGGTCTCCACAAGATGGAAATAATTTGCGAAATACCATTAATACTGGTCGAGTTTGAGATTCATCTACAAGAACGTCACAGCACGAAGAAGTTTTACTTACCCGGTTGAGAATTGGCCAGCTGACACACGGCGAGTCTGAACCAGAGTGTGACTTATGCCGTGCACCACTTACGGTCGAACATATTTTATTGCATTGCAGGAAATAAAATTGTGTCTGTCGTCAATACACAATTCGGGAACTCTATATGACGCCCTTGGAAATTATTTTAATTCTGCAAATGCAGTTCTGGGATTTTTATCTTATACAGGACTTGACAGGGTGATATAGTTGTTATTGACTTGTTGTTGCTTATCCTCCAGATTCTATACATCTGGAGGTTACATCTGTTGTTTTATACTTAGTGTTATTTATACTTGACATTTCGGAGCTTCTACATCCGAATATTTTATGGAATGTTATTGTTTTGAATTTCGCAAGATAATTTCTGTCTGGTGGTGTTTGTTTTATTGTTTCGTTTTTAAACACTCCCTTTAGTCAAAGAACTGCTCATTTTTATAATTGCTACGAATCACCTTGTTGGTAAAACATTTGTGTACCTCCATTTTAATGTGACAACATTTTTATTTCGTGTTTGAATTCATTTTTTGTGTTTTTGAAAAAATTTTAGATAAGGGTGCAAATAGCCATATTAGCTGACGCCCTCCCCCTTTTTTTAAACCCTATTATCTAACTTCTGTATCATGCTGTCAGAAGCATGTATATTTTATTGTCCCTAATTTTGTTAATGATTTGTTGATACAGCTAGTAATTTTATAAGTTTTGTGATCAACCTTAAAAGGATGTAGGTACCTAAATTGCGTGTATGTTTATAAATTTAGCGGTTTTATTTCAGTTTTTATATATTATTTTGAAATAGTTAAGTCTAATAAATTATCCACGCATTTGCATGACTGATTCTTGTTGCAGGCAAACAGATGGCGCTGAAATGTCTGTTGGAGATACACAATGTCTTTAATAACTGTCCTCCTCGCTACATCTTAAATCGGCTGTATATAGAAGATTATTGTATTTGGATTCAGAGTGTTAATTCTGATAATCTCTTCCTGCTAGCAGATAAGATTGACGAGGTAATTTTATTTAATATTTATTTGCTTTATTATTGTAATGCATCATTTGCCTAAGATTTAAAACGTCAACTTGAAACACCAGACACCTGGGTTAAAATACTGGTCTTCATTGTTGTACTCCCGGCTTCCTTGTCAGGAATCCATTATATTATTATTGTTATTATTTTATCAGTTACTGTTGATAATATCTTCATTATTCATTATTTTTTCGTAGTGTGTTACAATCCAACTCTGCGACAGCTGAGTGACTCACGAAGTTCAACACTTCGCTAATAGAGGAAGATGCTCCAAGTGATTAAAAAAATTCTTATACTATCCTCATATATACGGGGTGGAAGTGAAATAACCTTGCAGATTGAAAGGGATGATAGGGTACACTGAAATGAGTCGAACGTCAATGTTACGTTTTGTGATTAAATGCACAGTTAATTAGAAAATTGAGTTGGACGTTTCAGCAGTCTGGGAACATTGCCCATAAGTCTCCTTTTGTATCACAATACAGATGTAAGAGGTCAACGAACTCAGCATATGTGTACTGTCTCGCACTGCCTTCTCTAGCTACAACGTTGCGATGTGGATTGCATCATTCAGTGGTTTTAAATTTATACTAAAACTGCCGACTTGTTGAAATACGATGGAGGAATAAATTATTCTTTGTTAGATTTTTTATCGATATGGAAAAAAAATCACGATGCAATTAGCAAAAGTTAACCGAATAAGAGTGTGTTAAACATTTGGGGGAAGAAAAAAGGTTTTTTTTTTTTTTTTCTGAGAAAACTATGAACTTTCCATCAATATGGTGTTACAGTTTTTTGTTACATATAACATGAGCTATTCGCTCTGAAGATGTGCAGAGCTGTTTCACTTCCACTCTGTATATTTGTATTATATTTTAATAACTCTTTCCATTTAATGAACTATGTTTCATCTTATTTATATTTGATTTTTGCTGTGAACCTCTATCTTGCCGACTGACTGCTCAATGTAACTAGATCAGGTGGCAGTGCATTGACAGCTGCTCAAACTTAGGTTCGATTCCTCCTTGGACTGGTTACCTGGCTTGTTGTTTTCAGACGTTTTCTCGAACTATAAGGCGAATGGCCAGTAATCACATAGGAAATCCTCAGCCTCATTTCCCTATCTCGAATTTCACTGACCGTAAAATAACGTAGTATTTGATAGAGCATCATTAAATGTATTTATAAAAAAAGTTAGCTATTTGTTATCTTACCATTTCCTTCTTAGTACAATGATTGGACAATGTTTATTTCTTTCTTTTAATTGTAGACAGCCTGAACACAATTCTTATGACTCATTTCACCATTCACCTCTTTACTGCCAAAATCCAAGAAGACTTCGTCCAGCAGATGTTCAGTTTCGTAAACTGCTCTCTGAGCTTGACATCCACTTACCACCAGTTTACACACTGGAATATATCATTACTGCACTGGATAATCATATACATTTGAAAATACGAGAATTGTGCAAATTCATTTCTATTCCAATAACTTTGTAGCTTGTTACTAATTAAAAATGTTGTGAACAAAGCAACTCGAAATTATACCATTGCTTTGCATTTTCTTATTGACATCAACTGTACACCTCTTTGCTTTTCCTCATGTAACCCAGGACGCCGCAAGGAGAATACAACAAATCAAACCGCTAGATGGCAGCACAGTCACTTTTTGCCGCTGCTTGCAATGCTAATCAGGAAAGCTTTCCAGCATTATTGTTAGAGTGTATTTGGTGCTATGAATGGCAGCTAGATGGCAGCACAATCACTTTTTGCCGCTGCTTGCAACACTAATCAGGAAAGTTTTCCAGCATTATTGTTAGAGTGTATTTGGTGCTATGAATGGCTTTTTGGTATATTGGCGTGAGGGATGGCAAGACATACAAAATTACTTGAAATATACAATATGGTGGCAACGGGAAGGAAAATGGTCTGCACTAGAGGGAAATAAATTTCGAAGCATGTAGAATACATTCAAAGATTGGGATTCATCCACAAGAGCATCACAGTATGAGGAATTTTACTTACCCTGTTGAGGATTGGCCACTGTAGTCTGACACATGTCCATCTCCTACATGATGAGCCTCACTGCAATGATATATGCCATGTAATAGATACAGTCAAACATATTTAATGGGCCAGAACCAGTACTTGGCATTCCTAATACCATAACCGAGGGAGTCATCAAGACATGGATTAATGCAAGACAGCAAAGTAGATGGACTCATCTGGATGGACATCGACACAGCAAATCTGTGATGGAGGAAATATCCCATCATTAACTGCTGTAATACTGCACCTAAGCAGACCGAAAATCAGAATAGTAGTTGGACTATTAACTGTCACTGCCATCTGAGGAAACATCTGCACACAATGGGTATCTTTAGAGATGCAGATTTTGTAATGAAGAGGACGAATCAGCCTCACATATATTCTTCGAATGTGATGCATTAGCCAACAGGAGATAGAACTTTTTCGCTGCATCAACTAAGAAGAAAATCTCCAAAAGGCTTCATTGTTAAGGTATAGCTAACCCCACTTCTGCTTCATGTCAATCTAATGTAATCTATGGTGAAACATAATTTATTGCATTGTAGGAAGTATGACTGTGTTCCTTGTCAATGCTTAATTCGGCAAAATCTATGTGACACTCTTGAAAATTATTTTAATTGTGCAAATTCAGTTGCGAGGTTTAATCCAGCACAGGATTTGATAAGGTGATTCAGTTTTTATTGGGTCGTTGTTGCTTACCCTCCAGACGCTTTATGTCCAGAGGTTACTTCTGTTGGTTTATATTTGTTTTACTGAAACTTGACATTTCGGACTTGTATATCCAAATGTTTTATAGAATTTTGTTTAGAAATTGCTGAATAATTTGTTTCTGTTGGCATTTGTTTTATTATTTTATTGTTTCTTTTAAGAATTGTTTGTTATGATATTTTCTAATCACCTTGTTCGTAATACATTTGCGTACCTTTTTTAACGTTACAGCATTTTTAGTTCATGTTCGCATCCATGTTATGGTATTGCTTGTGTTTTTGTTTTTGAAAGAATTTTAGATAAGTCTGCAAATAGCCATAGCCACTGACGCGCCCTTTTTAAACCACACTAACTTACACCTGCTATTTGAAAGCATATATATATGTTGTTAATATATATTTCATTTTACTGTATTACAGGATAGTACAGAGCTATTATTATCATATGTCCCAGAAAAGAGCGGCCAGCTAGTCGGCTGCACCCTGTGTGGTTTCTGCCGAGTGCATAACCATTTCTCCAGTGTTTCTCCAATATATAACAGTACTAACAATGAATGTTCAATAATTTGGACTGACCATGCTCACAGTCTTGCTGAAAATGGCCCCCGTTTGATGCCACACACAACTGACATCTTCTCATATATAGTCTTTTACTTCATCTATAGAATGAGGATTTTTCCTATAAACTCTATCTTTTAGTGTTCCTCATAAATAAAAGTCACAGGGTGTTATATCTGGGCTTTGTGGAGGCCTCAAATTATTACTGATTAGTCTCATATCGAAAATACGCCTCAATTCCCTCATTGACATGGCAGCTATATGAGCAGTGGCAGAATCTTGTTGGTAATAAACTGACACTTGTTCCACGTAAGAACATTACGTTTTGTGCTTGATTTTCGATTCTTCACTGAGCCTGTTTCTTTAAATCTTTTAGCGAGTCGTCTAATTGTTTTGGCAGAAGGCACAGGTCTGTTTGGAAACTTCATTCGAAATTTTCGTCTTGTTTGCTGCCTTTTATGTACGTATTGTACATAATTATACACATGTTCACACAGTGAGAATTTGTTGCTAGGCATTACCTAAATACACAATAATCCTAACTTTATACACTAACGTTGTACACTTGAAGAATCGAGAGTTTCATTACACGACTTCTAAGCACACTGAAAGACCGGGTAGCTCAGTTGATAGAGGGCTGGTACGTTCAACCAGAGGTCCCAGGATCGATACCCGACCCCAGAACAATTTTTTCCCTTGAAATTATTCAAATCTGCTTTACAGGGAGCTTTACCTGAAAGACTAGATTTGCATAATATATACGTCACTGTGTACGTTAACAGAAAACCACAATTCCAAGTCATACAGAGATTGTGTGCACTCGATGTGGGTCTCTGGCGTTTCGTCAGCCCACGCGAGTTGTATGGATATAAAGGGAAAAGTTGAGACGGTGTCGGGTGGAGTTCCCGGGTAGCTCAGGTGGTAGAGCACTGCTACATTCAACCAGAGGTACCGGGATCGATACCCGGCCCCGGAACAATTTTTCCCTTGAAATTATTCAAATAGTGTGTTCATCACTTTATATGACTATCAGTTTAAAACGTTACAAAATGTTTTATCATATTAAAATGACTTAGAACCACATTTTATATCATATTGTTTTTGAACAGTTTTGATTTTTATTTATAATGTGTGTGTGTGTGTATGTATGTGTGTGTGTGTGCGTGCGTGTGCGCGTGTGTGTGTGGTTTTTTTTGTAACTTTTATTCACACAAAACAAGAACGTAATTTTATTTTCACACCAATAATAATCATTTTCTACAATTTAATTCTACTCCCGTCAACAATGGGATTTGCACTCCACACATGACAATGACAATTTACTTGGATTATTGAGAACAACAATGAACTGTTAATCTTAACTAATGTTCACAAAGCACTATTTACAAATCAGAACTGTCAGTTCTCAGTTCACAGGTCGTTTGCCTTGGCTAGTTCTAGCTCAGTCACTCGAGTTCACAGTATCTCGAACCCCAGACCTTCAGAAACAATCCGCTGAACTTCGAACTCAGGTTCCCCAACTGCGGTCCACTGCACTCAAACTCAGGACTTCCGGCTCCACAGTTACGGACACAACTCAAGTCGAACTTCGGTCTCGAAGCTGGCTTCACTGCTACACAAGACTGGCTGGCTTGCTGCCCAACGATTACAACACTGCTCAAGTTCACTCGCGTCTCTTCTTTTATAACCAAACCATAGCTACGAGAAGCTACGATCTCGCGAACAATCTTCAGTTGTCGAGAAGATGACGCCTATCCAGACCTCTCTGGATTTCTCCCCTCAGTCACCAGCTGCTTACTTCCCCCTCACCCTTCGTCGCGTCTGCACTGCCACCTCGCGCCCCCCTCTTACGTCTGTCCCCTCCAGACCCGAGCGGCCGCAACCTTCGCTGCAGCGCTCGTTTTCTCGTGCGCCCCCGACCTCTGTGGGACGCGATCGACTCCTGACTGTCACAATATATATCAATTTGTCAATTTATGCCTCTGCACCTGAAGATGGTTTCTAAAAAATCGAAAATATTTGTGGATATACAACCTTGTGATATGAAATAACAGAAAATTGTTTCTGTATTAATTGATAAGTTGTTGAATGAAATTATAACAGCTTATTATTATATATACTTCAACTTGTCTGAAATCTTAACCACAATATGATTTTTCAAAAATATTAGTCTAGGCTGAGGAACGATAAAATTTGAACTCAGTGAACTCATCTGAAAGCTGCCATACTCTTGTCGGGGAAACCAAGTCTATCACATGATGTCACATTGACCCACTCATCCACACTTTTTCATCATCCAAATGTAGCTGATTCAGATAACTTCCTCACTCTACGGGCCTTTTGGTGATGGTTGGAGTTAACCCTCCTTTTCACAATTCTTTTAGTATACCCATATGAAACGTTTTCATTTCTTAACTAACATATCAGTTTTATCGTTACCATTCAGCCCATGATGGTTGGGGATCCATTGTAAAACTCTATCCTTATTTACATTTTTGATTTGTTTTACTGATGCAATGGGTTTCTTTAATCTTGTTCCATTTTAGGAGATGTAATTGAAGTAATGGACTGGATTGCAGCTTTAGAATCGGCTGGGAAAACTATATTTTTGCATTTGTGTACCCAAACAAATATATTTTGGAGTAATGAGAATGCAGCTATGGAACATGTCCTATCTGTGTGACAATGTAACATGCACTCTCACGCTTTCTTTCTAATTTTGTTATTGTACTCTTTTTGCTGAAGAATATGCCGAGCAAAGAAGATTTAGGACTAGATATTGTGGAGCTGGAGATGGCTGCTGATGTTGTTGTGGAAGAGGAAAGACACGCAGAAATGTTGAAATCTTTTGATGAAATGGCGTTGAATGCAGATCAGACAAGGTATGTAGTAGCATGCAGCTCTGCTTTGCAAATCTTAGCTGCTTGTTCTTGACAAATTCTGTTCAGTACGATAATTTGTAAGGAAAATTGCTTATGTTAAGTATGGCGAGGACTGTATTAGGCTTTATGATTGCTACAATTTCAGTTCACTGGAAGAGACAGCATCATCATCATCTGAAGATGAAGACAGTGATGAAGATGATAGTGAAGATGAACATCAGTCTGAGGTCCTCGATTCAGATGATTTGAGTTCGTGAGTGAGTAAATTAGTGCTGTCCCTAACCACGAATGTTTGTGCTTTATAAGTTGTAGTACGAAATCTTTTACTTTTCAACAAGACGAATTAGTTGGAGTTGGAATATTTTACCGACTGTGGTATTTGTACCATTTGCAGATGTGGTTTATACAGGTGGCCATTCCATTTGCATCGATTGTCCTGGGCAATTCCATTTTATAGGACTTACTGTGTTTGGAATGACAAATGTTCCATTGCTTTCAAGTCCTAACATGCATCTCTTATAAAGGATACTTATTTTTCACCATTCTAACAGCTGGAAACAATGGATCGAAGCAAATAAATCCAAAAAAGAAAAAAAGAGTTGGCAGATTAGACAATTTCTTGCCATATAGTATACCTATTCAACATCTTGTGTTCACAGAAGGACTAAGTAGCAGCTGATTCGTCGGCTGGCTAGACTACTTGAGTGAATATGTGATGTGGTTATTCCATTTGCAGAGAAATAAGGTCAAGGACACTCTGTTGAATACGCACTTCAGTTATTAGTCTATAAACATCATTACACTATTTTTACAAAGAAAAAGTATGTTTATACCTCAATCTTACGTTATTCGACTATGATGATGCTGCTGCTGAATCATTACCAGTAGTTGTAATTATATGTTCGATATTGTCAGTTCTGTTGTTAATTTCTCAACAGTTAGGGTCCTCTCAGACGAGGCCACTTTAGTGGCAAATTAGTTGCGCTGTGAACGCGAGTCAGTGGAGCTGTGAACGCACGTTAGTGCGCTCCTTAATACACTGAATTTTTGTAGAGAATTGTTCAGTCTTCCAGTTAACATGGTCGTAGAAGGAGATATACTTTTGGCAATTTTGCTCAAAGGGAGAAAGAAGAAGAGTCTGGGTACATCTATTAGTTTTGGAAACACTGAATCGAGAACTATTTCATACCTTGTTTGTTAATTTACATCAGGACAATAACAAATAATAATTTGAAAATTACGCAAATGAGGGACAATATAGCATAAAACATAAAACATAAAAAAAAGGTAAAGGTATCCCCGTAACATGCCATGAAGGCACTTGGGGGCATGGAGGTAGAGCCCCATGCTTTCCATGACCTCGGCACTAGAATGAGGTGGTGTGGTTGGCACCATGTTCTGACCGCCTTTTACCCCCGGGAAAGACCCGGTACTCAATTTTATAGGAGGCTGAGTGAACCTCGGGGCCGTTCTGAAATTTTGGCAACGAGAAAAAATCCTGTCACCACCTGGGATCGAACCCCGGACCTTCCAGTCCGTAGTCAGCTGCTCTACCAACTGAGCTACCCGGCCGCCACATATTTTTGTTTAATATTTAAGAATTCAAAATTAAATATAATAGGCAGCAAACATAATACCATTCATAGCACATAACACAACTAATAGGTTATCCTACAATATGTGGCTGTAGTGTAATGGTAAAGTCAATGGCAGTGATGTAATTGAACGCAGGTTCGAACCTGGGATCAACTCATTTTTTTTTATCTCTTTGCTAATTTATTTACATTATTTTAAATGCGTTATTTTATTTTAACATGAAATAAAGGAGATTTTACTACATAAATAGTATATCCATAATTGACACTAGTCCAGGTATTTAGTTGTTTATTATTACGATGTACCGACGTATATACGATATTTCCGTGCAGAAATTCTGCGTCATCATATGATGAAGGATGAGTGGAACAGAGAAAAATTCTCTCCGGCACCGGGATTTGAACCCAGGTTTTCAGCTGTACGTGCTGAAGCTCTATCCACTAAGGCACACCAGATTCCCATCCCGATGCCGGATCGAATTCTCTGAGTTTAAGTTTCACCTCTTGGGTCCCCTCTAGTGGCCTACCCTAATGCACTACGTCATAGATGTATGACAGTGGCACAATGCCCATACATGTGCAGAGGTGCACTTGTTATGAGTGACTAAGTGGATAGTGGACAGAGCATCAGCATGTAGAGCTGAAAACCCAGATTCAAATCCCAGAGCCATAGAGAATTGTTCTCCATTCCACTCATCCTTCATCATATGATGACGCAGAATTTCTGCACGGAAATATCATATGTACAGTTCCCCTTAAAAAAAATGAGACGACTCTTGGTCATTGGAAGTTAAAGTTCTACTGTACAACACGGTTCACTCGATATCGATGTAGCTAGGAAGACATCTGGTCGTGCATGCGTAGGCCTATTTTCATCCTACTCCAAAGTGCACACCAGTGCAAAATATTATCAGTTTCTGGTGTAGGTCTCTTTTTACGTCCTTGATCGTTTACCTTTAATGAAAGATTGAAATATATCGTGTAACACGAATGTCATTCGCCAAAATGCAAAAACAATATTAATTTTGAAATGACAAATGTAAGACATATGGCAAAGTCAGCAAGGACCACGACAAAGACAACAAGGACCGCGAGAAGAACAAATATCAGGACCATGGTTACATAGAAGAAACATGACAAACACCACGACAACGATTATGCCACGACATAGACCACCATAAGGATTAAAAGGACCAGGACCACGAAAAGGACTATTAGAAAGACAACAAGGACCGCGATAAGGATCAAAATCAGGACCTTGATAATATACTACGAGAAACACGACAAACACCACGACAAGGATTACGATAAATACCACGACATGGACCACGATAAGGACTTTGAAATTTACCAAGTTAAGGACTGTGACAAAGACAACAAATACTTATTAAGAACCATGACAAAAACAGAAAGAACGATAAGGGCCATTACAATAACTAGGACCACGACAAAGATAACAATGTTCACGAAAAAAAATATGACAAAGGCAACAATTATCACGGTAGGGACCATGCTCTAGAGACAACTAGAGACCCCATCTATCAGAGTTATTCGCAAATCGAGGAGCAGGTTTCTCTTAGGCTGTCCATCCAGTCGTGCCATCACCACCATCTCGCAGCTTGCTGGGATTATCACTTGACTCTCCAAGGTGAGTCTGCTGGCCATGGGTTGGTCCTCGACGTCCCTCAGGAACACTTCATCCTGACCAAAACGGAGGACACGGTGCCGGATGTCTACCATCTCGTCGAAGATCCGCATGGCATCGAGTCCCAGGATGACGTCTTCAGTGATGTTGGCGACGAACACCCACATTTCCAGTCTCCTCTTTTCCAAAGTCAAATGCAGGAAAACCTCTTTCTGGATGGGCAGGCCAGCGAATAGGGATTATAAAGAATGGACACTTCGCGTCGGTACCTTTGATGTAGCCGGGCTGATTTCAATGACCTTCAAACCAGCTAAAGTGTGAGATTCTGCTTTCTCCCTAGAGTTGGCGCTGACATCACACCAGCTAGCAGTCTACACAGCGGAAATATAACACACATAATTAATACATCTAGGTACATTATGTACTCAAATAAAATAAATTGAATCCATAAAACAATAAATCCATCATTAACTGTAATGTCTAGACTCTAGAGTTCCTTTATAATGAGAGTTGAGATGTTGACTCCAACAACAATTAAAATATGTAATGATTTGATAGCGCTGAAAATGGAAAAACAAAACTCTTACGAGAAGTAAAACCATATACCTATATTATATTATACACAAATATTAAATGAATTCGATACTTAATTTTATAACGTATTATATTATTTTATAATATAATTGATTATATCTGAAATATAAAATATTATTATTACAACAAGTTTGTCACTGAGAAATAAGGAAAAGCTGTTAACTTGAATTTATTTGAAGCAAAGCGTTACTGGATTATGCAATAAGGTAGGCGATGTTTGGATCCTGTGTCTCAATTCTATTCTCAACTATTATCTTAGCGTATGCTCGATTAGACTAACCTCTTGCGCTTGAAAGTGGAATTAAACGCTGCGCACAGAGAAACAAAACACAGGAAAATTCGCTCAGTGTCCATTCTTTATAATCCCTATTCGCTGGGCAGGCTGTCGCTTGAAGCAGTACATAGCTCATATTGGCGCAGCGGCGTCCTCCCAGGTAGGTCACGCAGGACTTCTGGTCTAGCGATGGTGAGCGACGCCCCGGTGTCTACCAGTACTCTGCATGGGCGGCCTCTTATCCATCCGTCAGCAATCAGCCCATCGTCGCATCTTCTGTTAACAGTCTTCAAGATCAGCCGAGGGGATGGTGATGACGGCACCGATGTACCCCTCCTCGCATCGGCCCCTTCTAGTTTTCCTGTTGGTGACCAGATCGTTCACAGTCCCTCCTTAAGGGTCGTATTCATAGACGAGACTTTGGACCAAAGTTGGCTTTGAAAAGTACAAAGTCACCATTTTCCTATTCACAGATGACACTTTGAGGAAAGTAAACTTCAGTCGTGACTTTACTTCGAAGTCGCCGAAAATCTAGACTTCGACTTTGACTTTCGTTCGTGGACAACAGGAAAATGACTGATATTTGGGAAATTGTTGAATTTGTCGAAAATATTGAAGACATCTAAGAGATTATTAAAGCTGCCCATGTTCCTTAGCGTATTATTATAGGTTATAAATTCAAATCGAGGTATAGATTTGATAAACAAACGGTATTAAAATATCCTCGTCATGTTTCAACTTTCATTGATGAATAATCAAAGAGATTATCTGTTCCACCAATAAATAATACAATTTATTTCATCGCGATTTTACTCTATTTTTACTATTTAATTCTATAGAGGATAGGTTATACAGTTGGAAATGCAGTCGTCATAATAATGTTTTCTGCATATTGATTTTAGATAATTTGTAAGTAATTTCTGTACACACATATAGAGAACGTCTCTTTCATAGGCTGTCATTGGTGGAATCTTATCTTCCATATCTTCACAACAAAATTATTTTACAATGAAATAATTTCAGGGCTTAATGTGAAACGAACGTAACTACAATAGATGTTTTATTCACAACAAAATTCTTAACAGGCAATACTATTTCAGATAAACTATACCATCATGTTTTGTAGTTATGAATTGTGTTATATAAAAGACTGAGTTACGATTTTTTGTGGCCAGGCAGAAGAACAAATTATCGATTGGTGTAAAGACCTAAAAATGTCAATTTTTGTACTTACGTTAGTTTCACAATAAGCCTTCGAATAATATTATTATTCTTATGTAAAGCTGCAAGAAATATTAACAATTACTTAACATGTACCGATGTTCAATCGTTTCATTGATTTGTGACTCAAAAGATGGCTTTGATTGTTGCAATGCCTACTCTATTTAAACTATCATTAATTTAATTCGTTTAGAAGGCAGTGATTTTGATTGCCAACATTAGAACAAGATCGTCAAATCTTGACTTACCAAAGCCAAAGTCAAATTCTCAGAAGTATTGTCTATGAATAGGACTTTTAACTAAGTTAAACTTTACTACGAAAGTCGACTTTGGGAAGTCTTCCTCCAAAGTCTCGTTTATGAATACGGCCCTAAGTGTCCAGGTTCGCCGCAGGACCAGCAGGTGGGCACTCCTCGTCTCCGTCGCTCGGGTGACTTCGGTTGACGTTCCTCGACGTCGGCCGCCGCGACGCTCCTAATCCGGTGCGATGCCGAAACGTTCGCCGTCAACTTGGCCGCCTCCATCCTGAGGGCCGCCGCCAGAACTTCGTTGATGGTTCGATGCTCAGCCAAGAGTAGCTGTTGTCTGATCTTGGGGTCTCGAACTCCGCTGCCGAAGGTGTAGGCCGCCTTTCAATCGACGAAGTTAGGAGATAGGCCTCTGAGGGCCTTATGGGCCAGTTTCACCGCCATCGCAAATTCTTGTAGGGACTCGTCTGACTGTTGAGTTTTTAGTTGGGTCCTAAATGCTGCCGCAAGTTGATGGTCACCATAACGTCCCTCCAAGACCTCCATTATCTCAGCGGCTGTCCCATCTTCTGGAACGCTGTGAAGTATCTCCGACGCCTGTCCCTGAAGCACGGTCAGCAGCTGGGTAGTCTTCTCCGCTGGCGTCCACTCATTATGTGCCGCGGTTGCCTCGAACTGGCGACGGAAAATCGCCCAAGACGTACTGTCGAACTTCGGCGTCTTGACGTTCGAATGTCTGGCTGAAGCCGATGGTTCCACAAGGCCACTATATGGGGTCCTCAAATCTGTTGCCGCTTCTTCCATGGCCCGTTGAACCTCTTTGGGAACCATCTGTTTATGTTGTCTAGCCTGGCTATCCACTAACGCGAGTATGTTCTTGTTTTCTTCACCATGTTGATCCACTAGCGCGAGTATGTGCTTGTTTTCTTTAGCATGTTGATGCATTAGCGCGAGTATGTGCTTGTTTTCTTTAGCATGTTGTTCCATTAGCGCGAGTATGTGCTTATTTTCTTTAGCATGTTGTTCCATTAACGTGAGAATGTTGTTGTTTTTCTCAGAACTTTTATCCAGCAACCGGTCTGCTCTTGATGATGCTCGAGAGCGCGAATTTTGCTGTCGAAATGGTCTACGTCCTGTCTTAATTCGGTCACTGCTTTGTTTACAGTTGCGAAATTCTCGTTTAGTTTGTCGAAATCGGATTTAAGTTCATCTTTGATGATGGAAACAATTCCATCCACTTGTGTCGAAACGCTACCAATTTGCATAGTGACGTCATTTTTAATCTCCGTTTTGACTTCATTTGTATCGCTTTTCATGCCTGACTTTATTTATTTATGTCTATAACAGGGCAAAGCCCCAATTACAATAGACAGTACAGATTTGTTTAAAAAAAACATAGAATTGCATCTAACATGAAAAAAAGAGATAAAACAGAAACAGATGCAAGATACAAGTGTAATTACAAATTAAAAATAAAAAATGAAAAAAAAAAACAAATAGAAACTACCTAAATAAAAAGACACATATATAGATATAAATGAAAAATACCAAATAAAAGTAAATTAAAAAGAGTTAAGTATAGATATCATAGCCAAAAATGTTGTTGTTGTTTTCTAATGCCAGGCGTTTGACAATAAAGTCATTTGATCTCTTGCACTCCAATATTTTTCAAAGATATTATCAATATTAGCCAACAATGTAAAATGTAGCTATAAGTGGCAAATTAATAATAACCCGTGCCGCTAGCACCTGTGAAGGGCCTAGACTGAACAGCGGGCTGCTGACCTCACGCCCACATGTCGAATCAGAGGTGGACGATCATCCAACCAGAATGGAGGTATCGTGTGGTTAGCATGATGATCCCCCCAGCCATTATAGCTGGCATTCGCAACCGGATTTCGCTACCTATCGTAGCTCCCCAAGTGCATCACGATGCTGGGTAAGCACCTGTTCCATAGACTGGCCGAAATTTCTTGAGAAAATTTCTTCCCCCATGAGGACTCGAACCAGCGTGCATTCTGTAACGCGAGTCCTAGGCAGGATGCCTTAGACCGTGATGCCATAGTGCAGGACAATTGGCAAATTACAGAGTAAATATAACACTATGTTAATAAATTCAGTATACAGAATTATATAGTAGGATTAATAGGCTTAATTTATTTATTTAAGAAATTCACTACTACAATGTGTCCCAATTTACTTCACTTAGGTCGTTTTTCACATGTCTGCTTTTACTACACGTATGTCGTTCTTTACCTCACTGATGTGTTTGTTCATTTCTGCTTTCATTTCCGTGATGACTTGCAGGATCCACTGTAGGTTCTCCATTTTGTCGACAATATCCTGCTTCTGACACCAAATGTGACTTTTAATTCAACAATAATGTTACTTTTATTCACAACAATAATGGCTTTCTATTTCTCAATTTAAACACTCCCGTCAACAATGGGTATTCCACGCCACACAGCAACACAGTATTCGTTATTGCACTCCACAGACGACAATGACAATTGACGTGGATTATTGAGAACAACAGTGTACTCCTAATCTCAACTAATGTTCACAAAGCACTATTTACAAAAATTAGGAATGGTCAGGGTCCGTCTGTGCTTATCTGCTTAACAGATATTAATTATTAGAATATTTGTCACATTATTTATTCAGTTTAACGTTTTCGGCTTAAATAAGACATCTTCAGAAGAAAATATTATGCCTAAAAATACATGAATAGAATTAGTACATGCATATGTATAGTAAAATATGGATAAATTAGTTAATTATGAGTCTATACCATGACAATAGTGAACTTAAATTAATTAAAATGTTAAAGGAAGTGCTATAAGAGCCATGGTCATAGATTATTAAACTACATACTAAAATGTTAAAACATATAAGGTATTATTATAACTGCAATATGTTGGGCTATCTGTGACAATTTCCAATGCTGACTTGAGTGAAGATGATTCAACTGTAAAGCGGAATGAAAAATTATATCAAAATATGGCCAATATAAACGAACATAATGAGAGGTTACATATAAGAACAATGAAATGTACATGTGTGAATCTTAAAGCTGTTGAAACTATAACAAGCTTAATGTAAGTTACATAAATCTGGTTACAAACACCGGGAAGCAAATTATGTACACGAACGCACGGAACAGTTGTACTGAATGTAAGTGAAGTTTGTAATATAATTTATATTGGAGCGGAATTTACTAATTGAGAGTAAATGTAATTTGTTAAGATGGCATTGACTTAGGTTATGAAAAGAAGGAGGTAATCAAAATCCAACTTAATATCGTGCGTACGGTGATGGTAGCTCTGTAGTCAGTATATGGTGGAAAGACAACTGTTTGGTACGCTGCATTTACAGTTCATTACAAAACCTAGGTAACAGCTGACGGTTGAAGGGGGGGAAGGATGGTTATAGGCTGATAAGCATGCACGTGGGTTGTGTGCATTCAAATTGAACAACGGGTTACACAAGTTTTGAATCTGTTCATTTAAAAGTGGTATGCCTAAATTGGTGGCCCGGGCTGTATGAAAGTCTTCAGCTGCATTAATATGTATACTATTATTTAGGGGAAGGATTATGTACAAAGCCTTCCTTATGTTGGTTAATAATATGATGAAAGGATCACCCGAATGGATATTAGTTATTCTTCGCTATACTCAGAGACTGATTTTGTTCTTGCACGGCACTCTGTGATGTGATATTGTTTGCATCTCTGCCCACACACGCATTCGGCGTTCGGGGTATGGAATGTCTTGTTTCTGCAAATTTTGTGGTGAAAGCCGTGTATGGCTAGTCTTGTAATGATATGTCTCTCTCTGCTCTTGATTCTCTCTGGTCCACTTGCGGTCAATCATTGCAGTCGTCCTGTAGAAGTCGGTCTATCTCCACTCTCTTCGCTCTTCTTTGATCCAGTAATTTGATGCTGGCTCCAGTAGATGGCAGATTGAGTCTTAGATCTTCTATGTAAAAAGTTTCCTTGGCCAATTCGTATGCTAATCTTGATGGTGCATACTTTCCCACTCTGAGGGCACACTTTACAAACCATGCTTTCACTTTCTCAATGCATTCTAAGTCATTGACTGTCAGCTTTTCCCATATTAAATCTAGTCCATACATCACTATTGGGGATATTGCCGTGTCGAGAAAACTAGTGGCTGTCTTTAGAGATAATGATGCAATGTTCTTTATCCTATATATGGCTTTCATGGCCTCTGCTGTCCTCTCCCTGATGTGGCAAGTGAATGAGTTCCTTGTCGTTTGTAGGATTACACCTAAATATTTGAATCTATTGACCGTTGTTAAGGGCTCGCTGTTAGCATCACTATGTCCTTTGTTGAAGTTCTCCCTCCCTTCCTGAATGTCATCAGCAGGTCTTTTGCATGTTGATGCTCAGTTGGTTTTCCTCTGCCCATCTATCTAGTTCCAGAAGGGTTTCCTGTAGCTCTTCTCGGTTAGGAGATCCTAGGACCATGTCGTCTGCATACATGATTAATTTGGTTGAAGTCTTTCTTTCGAGTATCTCGACAATGTCTGCCATCATTATATTAAACAGTAGTGGGCTTATGGGGTTGCCCTGTAGGAATCCATTTGTCTGTGTGATGGTCTTTGATCTGCTGACTCCATCGTCTATTTCGATGTAGTTGTATTGGAGAGCGTCTTCTATTATGCTGCCGAGTGGGTGTTCAGTGCCGATCATGTTCTTTATTTTTTGTATCACTAGTTTTCTGCTCAGGGAGTCGAATGCCTTGGTGTAATCTATAAACACAGTAAAATATTTCCCTTTGGGTTTATGTAAGGCTTCTTCTATTTCGCCCATTAGGTACCTGACCGCCTGTAGTGTGTTTCAGCCTTAAGTGAATCCAAATTGACATTAAGGAATTGCGACTTCTGCTTCCAGCCTATTCGTAACTGTCTTCATATATAATATAGCTTGATGAGGTTGTTTTCGAGTGCCACACCTCTGTAAGCATTGGGGTCACTTGTGTCGTCCTTTCCTTTGTAAAGCACTTTAATGATAGATCTCCTCCAGCTGTTTGGTATACCTGAGGTTAGGCATCTGTTGAAGATATTGGTCCATAATGGAAGCAGTGTACTGAGGGACTCTTTGATGTGTTCTGTGCAGATCTGATCCGGGCCTGGTGCTTTTTTATTTTTTGCCTTTCGTATAATGTCCTCTATTTCCTCTGGGGTTGTCGTGATTTTGATTCCATCATTGTGCCTTGTTATCGTTTCCCCTCTGTTCCTGGTGCAAGCGATGTCTATGTTGGTTCTGTTTAGTAGATTTTGAAAGTGTGACTCCCATTTACACATTGGTATTTCTTTGGCTCTTGTAACTGTTTTTCTTCTCAGTGCTATGAAAGGGTCATTCTTCGCTTCTTCGGCCATCTTCTTGGCCTCTTGTTCTATGAAGCTATCTTTGTATTCCTTTCTGTAGTGTGCATATATTTGGTGTTCCCTCTCTGTTTGTGTTGTCCTCACCCTGTGTAGTGCTGCTAGAGTTTCTTTTCTCTTTAATAGCACTCTGAATCAAACCATGTTTGTGCTCTTCTGTTTGGTTTTTTGATGGCTGCGTCTAGTATCATTTTCGTGGTGAGTTCGAGGGCTTCATCTGCTTTTCCTTCCATGACAAGCTCTTCTGCTTTTGCGGTATTCCATGTCGTTAGTTTCTCCATGTCTAATCTCCGTGATATCCTTTGTCGCTGGGTGTCGGCTGTGATTGTAGTGGTCGTGAGATGAGTATGTCCATTGCTAGTGGTATGTGTTTCCTGATGATGGCAGCGCCAGATGTCCAGAGCCCTCCATGCTTCTTGATGCTTAGTCTTCCTTTGTACAATATTAAATCAATTATACTGGATCCATTGTGTCCAAAGTAAGTTTTTTCGTCCTTTTGGTTTACTAACGAGTAGCCTTCCTCCAACAGAGTTTCTATTACTATTTGTGTTTTTTGATTGGGTTTGTCAATTCTGCAGTTAAGATCTCCGGAAATTATTATGTTTGCGTCTTTGTTTATCTTTGACAATGCAGTTGATAGTTTTTCGATGTCTTCTGCTGAGCTGTCGGGGTTCATATATATTCCAATGATTATTAGCCTAGATGTTTGAGCTATGACCATGTTTTCTTCCTTGTATGTCTCTTCTAGTTCTCCTGCAGATCCTCTTAGGAAGCATGAGACTCCTTCTGGTCTGCCTCTTGTTGGTTTGGCAAGTGCGTGAATCCCATAGAAATCAGGGATGTCGATTGGTTCAAGAAGGAATGTTTCTGTTGCAATTATTATGTCCGATGTGTTTAATGTCGGTCCGGTATGTGGCTCAGTGCGTTTTTCAGTCCTTCCACATTCCATAATATGATTCTTAGATGTCTCGTCTGAATTGATTGAAGCTCCTTCGTTCCTTTGTTGTTCTCGTAACAAGCGAAACCGCCTTACTAGGATCCCCTGTGGCGAGAATTGCGGTTCCGAGGTTCTGTCTAGCTAGTGGAAAGGAATACCAACTTTGAAGGCCTTCTTTTCCCCGAGCGTTGTCAATTCTTCATATTCTATTTGTCCTTCGATTCCATTTTTTTCCAAGAAATTTGTCACTTCTCCAGCTGTTGTTCCTTTTTTCGCTTTTCCCACATATAACCATGCTGTTTTTGTTCCTGCTTGCAGTTGGTCTTCCTGTTGTCTTGTGCCTATTAGGGGTTGGTCTCTTGATTGTGGGTTCTGTCTTCGTTTGTCTCGTAATTGATGACGCGTCTCATGATCTTCTCCTTCGTGTACAACTGGATTTACTTCTGCTAGTGTGTCCACTATCCTGCTATTTCGTCTCTTGTGAGTCCTGCTGTATGATACTTCTATGAAGTCTTCGTTCTCCATAAGGTCCTTGTCAACTTCCTCTGCCAGTTCCTCGGTTTTTTCTGCGTCTTTTATTTCATCTGTGCGTTCCCTGCTCAGTTCTCCCCTCGCCATAACTGCCTCCTTGTCAATTTGCTCTTGATCCTCTTGTATAGTGGGGATTGGAGGTGTCGGGTATCTTTGTGTTGGATATCTTTCCTTGCTGTGGTGTTAGTCTCTTGTTAGCCCCGTTCCGGGTTTTCACAAATTGTTCTTGCATCTTGTTTATGGATATGGTCAATTCATTAAGCTTCCTGTTCAGATATTCCCTTGTGCGGTCTATTTCTTGCTTGATCGTCCAATTTCCTGCTTTGTGGATTAGAAAGTCTTGTTTGCATTGGAAGCATAGCTATAAAAGTTTAGATTTCTTTTTCCTTGTTGTCTTCAGCGCGTTGTGTTGTCCCTGTTGTAGTTCTGCGCAGGCCATGTGGTGCCGTCTCTGGCAAGTTCCTTCACATTCTACTCAGCTGTCTGAGTCTTTGACAGGCAAGGGTCCAAGAGACAAAAGTCTTAGGCTTTTTTCTCACAGATGAGGCATTTGACTTTTTTCTCACAGATGGGGCAAGTGTCCACAACCCTGAGGAGATCATTTTCCTGCTGCGTGTGCTGGGTGCAAGCGTGTGGCGTGTTGGGAGTCTATACTTGTTTTTTTGAACATGACAGTTAAGCGGCCGAACTTGGAACTACAGTGCCATGTTGCCAATATGGACTATCACACTGCCAGCTGATGGTAGCTAACAATTGTCATTAAGATGGCTGACGTTAAAACATCCTTTGACAATTGACGCGAAGGTAAGAAAACAATACAAAAATCGACAGAGAATCAAAGACGAAACGTGCCAATGCTAACATTGTGTGCACAATAAATGTTGCCAAGAGAGCTATTAAGCACTCGCCATGTGGGAACTGTAAGTTTGGCAACTCAACCGTTGTTACCATAGCAACAGGCCTACCACGCTATATGACATTCATTTGTTTTTCCGATCGCAACGCTGCTGTCATGTCCCATCTCTCAAAAAAACAAGTATAGTAGGCTGTGACAATATGGCGGCTTTCGTTCATCTCCACGTGGGATTTTGTTTTTCCTTTGTGTTTGCACTATTTTGAGTATTAGGCAGTACTACCACTGGTTTGGCTGTAGATTTGTTTTGTCTTTGTGAGGCTCTTTCTCTTGTTATCTGCTGTCTTCCTATCTTGTTTTTGATTCGCTGCTCCTGCTCACAGCACTATCGATCACTACCGATCTATACATGTTGGTTAATTCGTGGCCCTTCTCGATTAGATGAGTGGCAAACTTGGATTTTCTTCTGTTAAGTTTGAAGTCTGCAATGTGTTCGCTATACCCAGTTTTAAAGTTTCTGTCCTATATATTTATGTGAGCAGTTCTTGCATTGTAGCATGTATATGCCTCCACTTTGGTGTTTGTCAATGGTATTAAGTTTATTAGGGATAATGTTATTTAGTTTATTATTTGTTCGGAAGGTTATTTCAATGCCATGTTTTTTTTTTTTTTTTTTTTTTTTTATAGAAGTTACTCAGTTGGTTAGAAACTTTTCCGAAATACGTCGTACTAACTCGATCTTTTTTAGTGGTGGGAGAGTTTACCATAGCCTAAGTGTGGTGTGTTGATAGTGCGAAAATTTGCTTTTGCGTTTGCAAAATAATTTGTCTATTACCTGTTTATTGAAGCCATTAGATCTCGCTAAATTAACAATATAATCATATTCTTATTTCTGCTTAAAGGAACCAATAACAATCTATCAATGAGAAACCTAAATTTACTAAACTTGTGTGTTTCAGGATGATTGGAATCATTACTTACGGAATGGTCGGTAGAAGTAGGTTTTCTAAAAATATCAAAGTTAATTTTAGAATTCATTGTAAATATACGTAAATCCACAAAAATTTATAGACTGGTTTTTAGCTGATTCGAAGGTGAATTTTATATTCGGATGCAAATGATTAAAGGAATTAGTAATACTGTCGTTAATGTTGTTGTCATTTTCATAAAAAAGCAATGTATCATCTACATGTCTAATGTAGGTAGTGATATTAAACTGATTTGAAAGAGTGTGTACACTATTGCTTTCCAAGTCCTGCAAGAAAACTTCTGCTAAAAAACCAGACAGTGGGCCACCCATTGCCAGACCTTTATTCTGCTGATATAAGGTGTTATTGAACGAGAAATAATTTTGCTTTAATGAAACATTAAGAAAGGTGAACCACTTGGTCTATTAAGGTAGAATTTAATTGAACCTCGGTGAGCTTTATTTTATGTTCAGGGTCTCATCAATAGGAATGTTTGTGTATAAATTGGAAATGTCTAGGGATAACAATTTAGTTCTTTTTGAGGGTTTTAATTTGGAAAGTAACTTAATTAAATTTCTAGTATTGGTAATTGTGTATTTATTGTCCAATGTCGAGTTGCGTTTCAAAAAATTACGTAAGAAATTGTTGACTTTGCAATTGGGCGCGTTTTGACTGTTTACTGTCGTGCGTACTGTGATGCTAGCTCTGTAGTCAGTGATGGTGCAAAGACAACTGTTTGGTGCGCTGCGTGTACAGGTTATTACAAAACCTAGGTAACAGCTGACGGTAGAAGGGGGAAGGATGGTTATAGGCTGATAAGCATGCACGTGGGTTGTGTGCGTTCAAATTGAAGAACGGGTTACGCAAGTTTTGAATCTGTTCATTTAAAAGTGGTATGCCTAAATTGGTGGCCCAGGCTATATGAAAGTCTTCAGCAGCATTAATATGTATACCACTATTTAGGGGAAGGATTATGTGCAAAGCCTCTCTTATGTTGGATAATTCGTGGCCCTTCTCGATTAGATGAGTGGCAAACTTGGATTTTCTCCTGTTATGTTTGAAGTCTGCAACGTGAGGTGAATTTTGTTCAGACAAAATAAATAGAGATACTCCTTGTACAAAAAAGAAAACTTCGTATCTTTATAACTTCGATTAATATCACATGCATCGAAAGAGAGAGCTTTCCTTTTATCTTCTGTCTTTGGGAAATGACAAAGAATTTGCAGGCTTCTTCATGCCAGCGCCGTTTTAAATCCACATCTGACAGCTCACTGTGACGCCACAAATGCCAAAGAAATTGAGCAAAAAGATCTGGAGATGCATTCGTCTGTGCAAAGAGTACAATAGAGAAGTCATATCTTTTTAAAACCGTATTGTTACAAGGGTACATGCATTTTTCGCCAAATGTACTTTTTAGTATTGAAGTACTGTAATTGACACTAACTTTTCATTTATCACCTTTCAATGACTTCTCTCGCCTATATGCTTGCGTGAATGTTTTCGTAAGTGTCCTGATTGTGAGAAACTAGTACCACACATATCGCATTTGAAAGGCTTCTCACCAGTGTGCTTACGTGAATGTATTCGTAAGTGTCCAGACTGCGAGAAGGAAGAACCACAGACTTGGCATGTGAAGGGCTTCTTGCCTGTGTGCACTACTGCATGCGCTTTTAGACCTGAAGCAGAGGAGAAACACTTCACACAGAAATCACACTTGAACGGCTTCTCGCCCGTATGCACGACTGCGTGTCTCTTGAGAGTTCCCGTGGAATCAAAGCACTTTCCACAAACATCGCATTTAAATGGCTTCTCGCCTGCATGTCTGCGTTCGTGCACATTCAAGTTTGAGGAACTCGAGAAACACTTCGCACAAACGTCGCACTTGAACGGCTTGTCCCCCGTATGCACGCGTGCATGCCTTCTTAAATGCTCTGACCGCGAGAAACGCATTTCACATACTTCGCACTTGAATGGTTTTTCGCCTGTATGTACGCGTGCATGCATTTTTAGATTACAGCACTGCGAGAAAGTCTTTTCACACACGTCGCATTTAAATTGTCGCTCACCTGTATGTTTTCGTGTGTGTATATTAAGATCTTCCAACTCCCAGAAACAGTTTCCACAGACATCGCATTTGAACGGTTTGGGCATCAGATCTTCTTCCGCTGTGTCCACGTCATATGATTCTTCCTGCAAAGTAGGAAGTAGACGACATGCACCGAATTTCTATGAAAACGTTTCAAGTTCACATTTAATATTTCGCATTCCACCACTCTGGAGTAATGGATAGCATGTCTGATGGTGAAGCGAGTGAATCTGCATTGAAATCCTGTTTGAGATTTTTTCCTGAGTTTTCCCGCAGTCCATTAAGGGCAAATTCTGCGTAACTTTCGGCGCTGGACTCTGGACTCATTTCGCTGGCATTATCACCATCTCACTCAGACGGTAGATAATCATAGAAGTTGATAAAGCATAATAAAGTAAGCGAATTAAAAACAGACTAAAGTTGAGCATAGAAGTCTGACAATCGCGATCTTTGGCAAATGGTACAACATGCAAAGTCAAAGACGTACTAGTAAGTGCTAACCTATGAAAAAACAGAAGGAAGAGATTTATATTACATGCAAGCATGTCATAGTGACAGCGTGACAATTAGCTTCATTCTGTTTACTTCAAACTCCTTGACAGATATTTATACAAAGCAGTATTTTAATAAATATATAATGGTCACTCAGTAAGTCAGCTTAGTGAGTATGGGTTCTTTGTTTCCAGTTTTCATATTCTGCTTGGAATTTCTTTTCTTATTTGTGATTTGAAATTACAATACGAAAAATAGCGGAATATAAATATCACCGAGATTATGAAATTTAAAATCTGCAAATCAGACACTCAGAAGACCTGTGATTTAATTTCAGGTTATAAAAGTTTCACAGCCAAACAAAACTGATTTAGAATTAATATATTACAATGCTTTCAGCTTAGATGATTATTCAATAATGAAATTCACGATCGAGAAAAGTGCGCCAAATTTTTCCTCAAGCCCTGGTCTTCGATGTGTCTTCAATCTACTACATGTGGCGCACAGCTTTACTCTCGTTCCACAGAAAGCTATGGTGAGGATTTCAGCAGCCTTTAAAATTCATCGTCCATAGCTGACTTCAGTTCCACTGCATGGTAACCTTGTGGCCAAAGAACATGAGACTAATGCTTATTGCACATGAATGTTTTCTTTGATTGTGAATAAAGAATGAAAGTTAGAAAAAGTTGTTTCTTTTTAGAAGTCCTATCCAAAAGTTCCTCACGCGACATAAGTTAACATTTCAAAGTTGAAAATGGAAAAACCATGAATTGATCTTTTATGTAGGTTTTAGTAACGATTTTTTCTTCAAACACTCAGTATCACATAGTTTTCGAGAAAAAGAGTTGACACCATTGTATTTTATGTTCCCGAATGAAAAAGGATGAAACTACGTCTGAAAATTCCGAAAAGTAGGAAAATTTTTAAGAAAACACATTAAGGAAAAACGTTGATGATTCTTGAGAAATGAAGTACAAATTATGAAGAGAGTATTCGCGGTTTTCAATGTAAATGTTGAATCTCAGGTCAAAGTTTGACAAACTTCGACAACAAATTAAATTTGACGTACATGGCAGCAATATGGGCAGGGCACATTACTACATATATAGTAAACTCGCATATTAAAGTACAAGTATGTTATTTTCGCCCCACTCGAAATTTCTTCACTCACTTCCAAATATATGGGCCATTTCTTTCTTTTTCTATTGGGAATGTTATTTGGACTAGTATGGGGCATTTGTTTCTTCTTCGATTAAATATTTTCCTTCTATGAGCATTCTAGTCAACCCATATATAGGCTACAACAGACACATATACTGGTACGAGGAGAGAGATATGTCCTCATGAGGAGGGCAGTGTTGGCGCAGGCCCCTGCTGTCACGAGGACTATGGCTGTACGTGGAGAGATAGTTACACCGACATGGTGAGAGTAGCTGATTTTCATCTGAACCTTGAGTTTGTGGGACAATTTGACATTACAAGTCATCAGCAACAGGGGTTGTTGTGCCAGTGATTGGTGGTGGTATAAGAATGTTACATGGTGCGATTGTGGTTATCTTGGCAAGGTATGTACTTTGTGGCAATTCCAGTTGTATGTGTTATTACGGAGTTCAGTCTGGAGGGAAAAGCTCGGCTTGGTGATAGTCGAGAAGTTATGATGTGCAAACATTGGAACTAGCAGTGTAGCCAGGGAGAAGCGTGTTATATTTATTGGTAGCCATATTGTCACCTTCATGTACCTCTTTATATATCATTGTAATAGTCATTGTTAAGGTCTTTCATTGTTAATTTTCCATTCATGTTCATTGACGTTAATTTAGTTGTTAATAATTATGTACCAATGGGGCAACTCAGAAATCGTTATGTAAAGGGAAGGGAAGTGGACTCCACACTGTAATGATTTATTCCAGGAAATTTCCTTCCTGCAGAGTACAGAGGTAACATAACATAAGTTACTAATTAAAATTACTCTACATCAAAGTTCTTAAATATGTCGGTCACTCCACTATAATTTGCTTTACTACGATTATGACCGAGTGAGGTGGCTCATGAGTTCCACACACGACTCCATCCAGAGATCTACAGTTCAATCCCCAGACTGACCAACCTGACTGTGGTTTTTCCGTGCTTTTCCACAGATACTTAGATAAATTTCTGGTTGGAATTTTCATTGCCACGGTCCATTTCCCTTTCTCTTACCTGTAGAAAAAGAATTTAGATTTCATATCATATCATTCATCTTTATCATCTCATTCCATAGGCATATTCGAGTCATGATGCATATCTTAGTCTGCTTGCAGTAACGGCATCCTCTCCGAAATCCTCTCTGGAATGTTAAATGTTATGGTTTATTTAACGACGCTCGCAACTGCAGAGGTTACATCAGCTTCGCCGGATGTGCCGGAATTTTGTCCCGCAGGAGTTCTTTTACATGCCAGTAAATCTACTGACATGAGCCTGTCGCATTTAAGCACACTTAAATGCCGTCGACCTGGCCCGGGATCGAACCCGCAACCTTGTGCATAAAGGCCAGCGCTATACCAACTTGCCAACCAGGTCGACTCCTCTCTGGATTGCAAGCCTTTCGGAATATCTCATTCCTTAATAGCACTTCTGAGAGCGCTCTGACTAGCCACTCAATACTACTGTGATTCTACTGGGAAGTGTGTCCTCTTCCAAAAATCAAAGTGTCCCAAGTTCCTCCATCTCCTAAGAAGTAATTTTTTAGTGAAGAGGGGTTCAGCATAAACGAACATAATGAGGACATTTCACAGAATGGGTCGTAACCGAGCAGGGGAGATGTAATTTCTTCTTCCTCTTCTTTTTTTTTTTAGGCTCTACAACTTTATTTGCTGAATGTTTTGGCCTTCTGTACAATTTTTCACCATTCCTTCCTATCTTGTTCATTATATATTATATTTTTAATTGGACATGCAATTTAAAGTGCAATAAAATACTGAGCATGGCTTTCTCTGGAAGGTAAGTACAGCTGAGGATTCCAAGTCATAGATTTACAGCACGTGACATTGGCGTGGCCCTGATAGAAAATTTTAGGTAAAATTTCTCGGTCATTTGTGATCCTTTGTACTGAATATCGTTTGCAGGGCTCGCAACAGACTGAAACATTCAGGAAACTTTCTGTTCTGTCTCACAAGAAATGGCTATTCTCCATTCCGGATCGTTTTAATTTCGTATTAATTAAAATCTGTATTACTTTTTTTTATTTGTTTTAGTAGGTTATTTTACGACGCTTTATCAAATCTTAGGTTATTTAGCGTCTGAATGAGATGACGGTGATAATGCCGGTGAAATGAGTCCAGAGTCCAGCACCGAAAGTTACCAGCATTTGCTCATATTGGGTTGAGGGAAACCCCCTGAAAAAATCTCAACCAGATAACTTGCCCCGACCGGGAATCGAACCCGGGCCACCTGGTTTCGTGGCCAGACACGCTGACCATTACTCCACAGATGTGAACTATTAATCCTCATAGGTACAGCGGCATAATAACTGTCTGTGACGAAAAGAACACAAGATCGATACTGGCGCAAGAAAAGGCAGCACACTCCAAGGGCTCCACTTACCTCAAGTTTATAGTTTATCGTATCGCAATTGGTTGGCACTGCAGTTTCCTCAGCTTTAATCTCCGATGTGAGATCACAGCTGTAGTTCTCGCATTCCATCTTTATTCCAGCCACGTGGAGATCCAATAAATTTCCTTCCTGTAGAACACAGACATCATGCATACGTAACTTATAACATCATCATAAAAGAAGTGCTTCCAGTGATTAACAGATGGCCATGACATCAATCGACATTATTCAAGATAAAATGTGCAGCTCCGAATATTTGCTTTCCTAGTTTGGCTATTTAATTATTGTACTTAGCATTAAATCCACATCAAAGATAAAATTCTTAAGAAATACAAATAATCTGAGAACAACTCCACATTCATTATTTACGTTCAAGTTCAATATAAGGAGCACGAGTAATGTGTAAGACATAATATAGTAGCAATATTCAGTCGAGAGGCACAGTATATCATTATCAATTTAAGTGCTGGCATGTCTGATCCATGTCTACAATTTCTTCACTGTCAGTGCAAGGTGGGGACGTATACAGAGCCCTTCACAAAACCCAACGAAAAGATAGAGAGTGTGATATGTTAGGCAGTCTTGGGCGAAAACTGCACAGCGACCTTGAGCTTCACCGAAAGCTGACGAAGTCATTGCGTAATAGGATGATTTCTTACCTGACCGAACTAAAGAATTTTAAGGGCAGTGAACATACCCACTAGTTTGTAGAATATCAAAAATATATTCTCATCTTAGCAAACGTTCTTTTCCACTCTATCTGAAGTGACAATGAACAGCTATCGATCAGTTAGTTAAGTTTAAAAAGGGCGTGTCAGCTACTATGGCTATTTGCGCCCTTCCTATCGATCATGCCGAAGGGGGAAAATTCCAAAATTATTTACCAAGAAGACGATTTCCCATTTCTTTTTATAATGATGTGAGATATGATCTCACTCGAACGGACTCAAAGACTCTCAGGAATGAACTTAAACATCGTGTGGTCTCACGCCAATAGACCAAAGATTAAGGAAGAAAATGTCTACAGTCCCTTCAAGTCACAAAAAGTATATAAGAGAGAAATTCTTCGGTATTTTCAGTATGTCATAGCTGTACAAACTCTCAACTTTTTTTTAGCTTATCAATTGCATCATGGTTACTGGCGTAGCTCAGTCGGCTGACCCGCAGCTCCGCCTGGGCGTGGATTCGATCCCCGCTTGGAGTGGTTACCATTGGTTTTTTCCGAGATTTTCCCTAACTGTAAGGCAAATGTCAGATAACCTATGGCGAATACTCGGCCTCATCTCGCCAAATACCATCCCATCGACGCTGAATACCCTAGTAGTTGATACAGAGTCGTTACATAACCAACAAACATATTGCATCATATAGGCAAAAAATGAAAGGGGTATCCTATCTTGTGGATGTTCTCAAATGCTTTGTGCAGTGAGCATATATGTAATGACGAGAGGAACCACAGAAGTTAAAAATGGATATCATTCAGAATTAGAGACTATAACCTTCGCAGGAACAAATAACAGATAAAATGAATAATTGTACAGAAAGGTGAAATCAAATGAATAAATAGGATAATAAATGAGTATAGGGAAAAAACAATCAAAGTCACAATCCTCTTATGGGTGGTGTTATTATCTAATTCAGTATATTACTGCAACATTTATTGATATTTATGATGCAAAAGAAGGAAAAGATGACTGTATCCAAGGTGATAATTCTTCTATACCAGTTTTGATCAGAAAACACTTACCAGTACAGTTTGTAGTAATATACGTACGGTACTGAATTACATTGCCCTTATGAAAATTGTGACTTTGATTGTTTTTTTCCCGTGTACTCTTCAAATATTTAGGTATATCATCAAGAACACTCAAAAACTATGGCATGAAGTCAACAAGATATCATCTTGTCAGTGGCGGCTCGTGAACTTGTGGATTGGGAGAGCTGCAGTAGATTTCAGTACATACAAATTTCACTTCTTGATATCATTACTAATAAGTATAGGACAAAAATAAATGCACTACATATCGAAAAACCAAAACTTCCTGACTTAGTTGGGAGATGTCTTTGGGACCATTTGCTAATCCCTAAGAAAAACAAATACCATCGATTTCAGTCTGAATTTCAGATCGGCAGACACTCAACTTACAATCTACCAGTTCATTCTGAATTGTCTTAGAATAACCTTAAACAGTGGCATGTTCCAAATGATTATTGAGAGACTCGTTTAGATTACTCACGAACTGTAGCAACCCACGAAATACATTAGGGTTCTTCGAATCGTTTTTTCATCATGTCCCCTAAGGGGAAGTTCATATTGGCCACAAAATTTGATACAATCAATATATATATTTTTTTAATAATTTCACGATTTTTTCTCACTTCTTGATCATGTTTGTTCTGTTCGTTTCACTTAATTGCACAGCAGTATGAGTTGCGTAATATAGCCAATGAAACAACATTTTTCAGGTGAGACTGCGAAGATTCGTGCATTTTGCTTTTTAGGGGCAAATGTCCTAAATCTGTCACACCACTCCTAGTCCATGCAGCATCACCACCGAAGAGGAGGCAAGAAAAACAAAATACAGATTTTTTTTTGTTCACATCCACGTAACCACAAATGCTTAGCGTAAATTTCATTTATATACTTCCTTACATACATGCACTATTTCGGCTGGATGAAGATTAAGTGAGATTTAAGTCGGGTAACGGACGACCCTTTAATTTCACTTCATTACATCAATATTCTCCGCAAGGGAAAGTTGAGTAAAAATAAAATTATTATTCTGTAATTCACACACACTCATGCTTGCAAATTTGCACTGGTTAAGTTACGGTATTAAGACGTCACACCAAAGCAACACTCAGATATACTGATGGTAATTTTCTAAAACTGGAAAAGAAGTCTCTTTCATATTTTACGTGCTTTATCTAAAGGATTCTACTCGTGTAATCATTTTTAGTTAAGGCAAATATTAGGTTCTGCTGGATATATACGTAATAATAAGGCAAAAGAGAATATTAATTTCGTTATATAACTCGATAAGATTCTACAACAATAAGTATGCAAAAAGAAAATAAAAATTTTGTCATTAAATTTCAAGGGAATAGAGAATCCATTTGACGCAGCATTACAATAGCAGTGTGGGAGGAGAGGAAAGATCCCTTGTGGCCTGGCTCTGCAAGCCACTGCAGCGAGATATGGGTTTCAAACAGCGGCAGTTTCCCTCTGCTTCCCTTCACCTCTCTACCCCCTGACCATGCAAGACACACTCTCTATGAGCTGACCACCCTGCAGATCACAGGACGACTTTGAATGCAGTGTCAATTCCAATACAGTCGACGTGCAAAAAGATTATGCATAAGATAATAGTACATATTCCCGGCCAGATGAAATATAAAGCAATTTACCAATAAAAGCTGTAACAATTATTCTACAAATTAAAAATAAATATTATTTTTATTTTCCTGTCAAAACAGGGAGTGCTGCAGCTCCGCAGCTCTTATGGACGAGCCGCCTCTGCATCTTGTGCGTCATAAAATAAGGATATAATTAATTTATATTGTAATATGTCTCACTGGCTAACTATATTTTGAAAGTTAGTTTGATTTCATTTATTTAGAAACACCCTGTATGGTCCGAAATTTTTACATTTGTGTTAATTCATATTCTGAAACCAAAATCACTGTCAATATACAAAATATTACTGGCAATAAAACGAATAATCATGTAAGTATAAAGTTATTGGCGTGCAAAAATATATATCAATAATTCGTAACGAGTTCACCTTTGAATTTATATTCTCCTCCCTCAATTTGAGAGAGAACTGTTGTAGAATGTTACTAGGAAGTAAAAATTATTTATTTATTATTATTTACGTATGCACTTCATCCGAAAGTACGCCATAATGGACTATTTATTGAAAATTAAACACACGAAAACATTGAAAAGTAATTCAACTCTCTTTATTAATACAAAACTTAAGTCACTGTCAATTTATTAACTGAACTTAATTCAATATACTGATACGAAATCAGTTTAAATCACCGTCATTGTCATGGCCGACTCCCTAGAGATTAACTTATTAAACAACAATAAGAAGACGTTTTATATTTCTTTAATCTGTGACGGTCTGTTACTATAGTTCTGCATTACGTGTATATAATCATGGCAGTCTAATATTTTATTATATATTTAGTTTCATCACACAACAGCATTAAAGATTTATATATGTTGTTGTTTAGTCAACTGTCCGAAGACACGTCTGGACCTCACAAGCGATACCAAGAAGGCACCACTTATGAGGCAACTAGGCCAGGAGATAATGGGGTACGGTAGCCAGTTCCTTTCCCCCTCCATCGCATACATTACCAACTAGCTACATATTACACTAGTCAGACTTCAGATGCATACAAACAATTGTTCTTCCTCATACACATATTGTCAAGAGAGGTGTGTGTCTAATAATAGATGTACATAACAGCCAGATCTTCAACCAGAGGACCATTTATATATATATATATATATATATACCTAAGCTGTAAAAATATCGAAGTTGACAGTCCCGTATTCATCCTTTTTTTTTTTTAAGTAAAATCAATATGAACATACCATTTTAAAGTGTTGTCGACAAAAATTCCAAGAAACTTAGGACTATTCACACCTGTAATATAATAATTATCAAAATTAAAAGAGAGTTCAATACTTGTTCGTAAGAGACCAATAATTTCTGAACTATGTAGCTGCTTTTTTTTTTTTTTGCAGTTGTACATCAATTCATTGTCACCTTCAGTGCAGAGAGTTATTGCTGTATCATAAGCATATTATCATTATTCGTAATTATAATGTTCCATAACAAATATTTATTTTCATCAATGATGCCTTCGGATAACATACCGGTAATTAAGATCAGAACTGCCTCAGTGTATTGCTTTATGTTATGTCTCTGAAGGCAAGGCTGGATCTTGCTCCCAGCGTGACGTCATCTGTGCTAACGACACCTGCGCACCACCTCATCATTATTCTTACACTATGGGCATTATGCAATCCTACCTCTGGTTCAGTAGCGACTCTTAGCAGAAGCTAGCTGCAATGCTGAATATAAGTATTATGTCTCAACAGTCGCCGTATCCATCAGGAGGAATTTCATTCACGATTTCAAGACTTGAACGTATGGAGTCAGATTTTAAGATTTTCATAGCATATTGTTGGGAGGGTTCTCTGAGTGTTCCGGTTCGAAGAGAGTATTAGTTCCAAAAAACAGTTCCGAAATAACAGCAAGCATCTGGCAACGTAATAATCAACAAAATATTATATTATTTCGGAACTAATTCCATTTCCAAAAATCTTAGACCATAATGCATTTCGAACCACGGCAACTGTTAGTCAGGTGTACTTACTTACTTACAAATGGCTTTTAAGGAAGCCGAAGGTTCATTGCTGCCCTCACATAAGCCCACCATCGGTCCCTATCCTGTGCAAGATTAATCCAGTCTCTATCATCATATCCCACCTCCCTCAAATCAATTTTAATATTATCCTCCCATCTACGTCTCGGCCTCCCCAAAGGTCTTTTTCCCTCCGGTCTCCCAACTAACACTCTGTATGCAGTTAGTCAGGTGTAAGTACAGTAATTTATACATACTATAAAACGTCGCAATGATTTGATCATTCCTTCTGCGAAATAAAGGAAATTACTACAGTACTACGTGATATTAGTCTCTATTAAAGCTTCGTTATTTTATTTGTAATAAACATTCAGGTTAGTTGGGCTACATTTGCACTGTTATGTTACCATAAACAAATTTTATAACACAACACAAATGCTATATAAATTGGATATAATAAGACAAAGATTTTATAAAATAATAATAGACACAATCTTACTATATGAAATTTCATTTTTTCTTGTTACTATAATAGGGTCATTCCATATCAAATCAACAAGGCGCTGAACCCGACCGACTCAGATTTCTTTCAAATTTTGAGGGTTTGTTTTACCTGCCGCGCCAACTAAAACTGCCGAGTTTCACATGTCCTGTGCTTTTCGTTTTCTGTCACTGGCGTTTCAAACATGAAGAAAAATCATATTTTTGTAAGCACACCGCTTCAATTAAAATTATATATCTCAACAACGTCTCCAGATAAATTTACAAAAATTGGGTGATACATTCTTAATATGTGATAGTTTTTATTGCTTATATTGATTTCTGCATGTATTCAATTACACTAAAAAAAACATGGTGAAACAATTTTCATATATTCATATTTAAAAATTCGGGGGTTCTATTTTAAGGAAAAAAATATTTAGTACGGCTCAATTAGTGATATAATGAACTGATAAGTTTCAACTTGGAATCATCATAGGTTACAAAGATAAAAATTACTATGTCACTGCAAGCGTAAGCTAACCGTATAAGTCGCGATAATTGTGTCCCACACATTCGTTGTATTTAATTATATTTGATCATATTCTTGAATGTCGCTGTGTAATTTAACATGTATTACATAATTCGAATTTTTTAAATTACTACTTGAAATAAATTATTGTCACATGGATTTTGTTAAACCTGAAGTTCTGTAAGAAATGCTTACCTTTCATTGTTGAGATGAAATAGCCTGATCATCTTTCCAGACAGGATGCTGCGTTGTTTCAGCTGCATTTTAAAACTGCTTAGCAAGTATAATACCCATCCTAAACAGCAAGACTGTATGAAACTTGTGTTCCAGGCACTGCGGTGGATTTTGCAAATCGAAGAGCAAGCATTTTTTCCTCTTCAATATAGCTTTTTTCAGTCACATAAACGATATTAATGTTTGGGAGATGATCTGTTGTCCAGTCGTACAATTCCCTAGGTGTAGTTATTTGTTTATCGGATGGTCTCTGCAAACTAGCACAAACCGCAAACCTTTTAAATGTCCCACCTACAACGTCGCTTGCTCTTTTGCCATGTGATATGCAAAAATAATGCAATTCTGTTAGAAATCCAAAATCTTCTTCATGTAATGTGAGGTTCAGGAAATTTTTTTCTATTTTTATACTGAGCAGAGAATCCTTCGGAGAAATACATAATTTTTGTGGTGAATTACAGATGTTAGTTTTAATGACTCCATTAGTTATTTTTTAAATAGATGTACAGCTGTAGTGTCATATTTCGGGCAGTGTGAAATTATTACCAGATTTTTAATAGAGACTGTATCAGATGACGATTCGTTATAATATATTACGAAAGTATGAATGGTTGTCTGCACATTAGTCCTATGATATGACTGAATTTCATCTTGGATTATGAAATAATAGTTTTCAGCGAACTCGCATAACACAACAAGCTGGCGTGGCTGTAGAAATGATTTCATATCACGTAGAAACTTACTCTGTTCAGATGATATAAATAAGTGAATCAGTAAATCACCAAGTTTCTCCAAGAGACAGTCGAAAAATTTGTCTGTGGGTTTCATTATGGTCTGAAGCATTGATCGGTCAGTCGTCCACTGCTTGTAGGTCACTGATTCACTGAAGTTTTATACGAAACATTTCTCTAAACCCTCTCTTATTTTGAATGGTTCAGGACATTCTGTACATTTCCTGAACAAGCAATTTATATGAGGAGGATTGCACACCATAGTAGCCAAGAAATGTTAAGTTGGAAGATATAAAGAAAAATTTTCTTGAAATCCACGTAGACCTGAAACTTTAATAAATTGCTTCCGGTATAAGTTTTACATTCTGATAAGGACACAAACACAGACAGTATAGTCCACTAACTCCAGCTAGAATACAATTTCTTGGTCAGGGTTAGAATTTTTAAACACTGCATATAATTAATTTCTGCTCATGTGATTTACTCCCTGATTCTTTAATCACAACAAATATTTCTTACCAGGCATCATTCTGCTTATCTCGTCAGAACAACAGAATTCTTTAACTTTACCGGCAACAGCCGCGAGCAAGGGTTTTCCAGGTTTCGGATTTGGTGAACACAAAATTCCCTTTCCCTTTGCCAAGACTTTTACTTTCCGAATTATGTATTCGAAAGCTGAAAGAAACTCTTTTTTATATTATTTACGCTCCAGCTTTTAGGTAGTAGTGTTAAAATGGTGATTTTCTCACTTTTACCTGAATTTTGAAAATTTTCCTGCAACTGAGACAAAATTTTAGAATCAGAAAGGTCCTGGTTCCTCAGCGTCTTTAATATCGAAGACTTTATCTTTTACAATATTTTCAAATTCCTGTCTCTTATATTTCTCTTGTTGTAGACTTTCTTGTTTAATAAGGAACACACCTTGGTCAAAATGACTTGTATTTAATGAACTTACATTTGCTGTAGAGTCGACGTATTCTACATTACTAGGGTCATTATGAGGATTCTGCGTAATAGCATCATATTATATTTTTATTTCTTTGCGACACATAGCGCACACCTTTTGTTCCTATTTTAAATCAGGAAATACATTACGCATCCACGATATAACACTTCTTAAATTTTTCCTCTAATTACAAAGCCCTGATTTCTCGAAGGGATTGCAGCAAACATAGGCCTATAACTTAAAACGCGACTTCATTACATCGCACAAAACTACCACATAGTACAAAAACTAACGACACTGCACTTGAAAGAGATCTCACGTTTTGTATAAATTGAAGACTGTATAAACTGCCACTCATGACGGCCTGACAGATCGATGACGCAGCTTATCAGACAAGTACGAACTCGTGCGCATGCAGTGTTGGTGTAAGACGGGTTTAAGTGCTACAAACCAATACATTGATATATTTTTTTTACTGATATTCCTGAAACGTTTCCAAAATGAAACTTACACCAAGGGGAGAATACTCTTACCTCTATAACATACATTTTTCGCGAAATAATTTATGTCCCGCATTTATAGATATTCAATGTTAAAATGTGTTTCACGTGACTATTCAATAAAGAATTCATTACTTTGATGTAAACCTATTTTTATTGAAACGTATGATCCATTAGCTTTAAAATAAGCCCAAGTTTACGAGTCTACCTCAATTAGAAGAGAAGTTATGAATTATTTTTGTTGACAAAGTATGCGACATTTTTACATTTTTTCTCGTATTGACAGAATTGCTGTATGGATATCGTGCATTATTGACGGCTAAAATTTTACATGATTAATTAACTTAAGGTTCTTTACCATCCCACCAAATTTAATGAAAATCTGAGGTGGTCGGGTTGAAAAGTCCACTTTTTGTGTTGATTTGACATGGAATGGCCCAATAATAACAATGTAAATGAAGCTGATTGCCAATCAGACTGAATGTTTAATAATAAAACGCACCCTACAAATTCATTAGAGTTAAAAATTTCGCTCTGTCCCTATCATACTCACCTGTGACGGAACTACTGTACATCCAAGGACAACACCTTGGCTGAAACTGTTATGGTTGGTGCGTGAAAAAGAGGATAAAAAAACCCGAAAAATCGCTACCATTCTTGAGTAAACTTCATTCGTGCTTCACAAATAGTAATGCAACATTTATTTTTGCTCTGTTCCTTTCGTAAATAATTGATAGTTACTCATTTGAATTATTTATCTCCTTTCAAACTTAAAACATTATGTTCATGCTTAATTCTGTATGTAGTATACATGAAAGGATTTTATTAATTTAAATATTAAGTATTTAATTGAAATTGTGCCAGTAATATGGAACAATTGTTCTGCTGCTATTTAATGTCTTATTCTGATTGCATATGCAATATATAAATATTCTAATCCAATAATAAAATTAATGTTCATTTATTCAAATCATGTCCAATAGAGACACTGCCACTGCACCTCTGCTCCGTTACCACACACTCAGTTGCTCAGGGCAAGTGAGCGAGCTAGGGAGATGCATAGTGCAAATCAGTTGATGACCACTGATGTATACCATACGTTATATTATGAGCAGTGGCAGCTGAAGCCACTTTGTCAGAGCAGTGCCAGGAAATTCAAGTTATAAACGAATAGTAACAATAATGTATCATTTTATGTCGTGAATATTTAATAATAATAATAATAATAATAATAATAATAATAATAATAATAATAATAATAATAATAATAATAGACATACTAATAAAATAATATAATAAATTCACGGAACCTTGAAGTTTTCTAAACTGTTCTATATTTGAATTTTATTTTCCTGTCATTTTCAGCAATGAGTTAAATGACTTTCTGGCTAAAAATGGGAAATCTCCCTACCAGATGTAAACTAAATTCATCACACCTTTCTTAGACTAATGCCAGTTGTAACTGAAAAGCATACAAGAAAAACAGAAGAAAAAATTTTTAATATCAGATCAACAAATCCATTTGTTTTTTGCAAAAACATTTTAACATTGTTTCCATGTTTATGTTCAAATCTAGTTAGTCTTTTCATTATGCATTTACTTTCTGCTTATCTTCATATGATGTACAAAGTGGATTTTATAATGGAATATTTTATTAATTCATAATTTATTGTTTCTCATCAACACAGCACAATTACATGCTTATGTAATGCCAGATACCGTACTGTTTTGCTTACACTCTTTTGAGTAATGTATTTGCTGGCAAGAAACCTTAAAGTCTGTGGTCTACCAGTTCATGACATAATGGCAAACAGGACAAACAAGTCTAGATTTGGAATTTCTTAGTCTAGATACTGTAAGAGCTGACTAGAAACTGGGATATACATCCCGGTAACTGTATGTAATATTGTACAGATACAGAATTAAAATTTGGAGCGAGTCTTGATGGCAGTACACCTGCATGTAGACAACAGTTTCGCATGGCTGTCCACAAGTAGCATATATACAGGGGCTCTTGTTTACCGCACATACACAGTGTGTTGTAAGAGAAACTTATACAATAAGGGAGCTCCAAATTTTATTTCCGTATCTGTAAAGTTTTACACGTCACATGTAGAAATCAGAACCAGTGACTTTCAATTTACCTCTGATAAGGGCTTCTTCTCTTCTGTATCAGTGTTATCAATGAATTGTACAGCCAACGGATCAATGTCGGGTTCCTTCTTGATCACATCCATCACAACTGAAACTGATTGACACATCATTCTGTATAATGTAAGCTATTGATATAATTTACAATATATCCTGCTGAAAATTTGGAATTTGTTCTAAACTAAATAGGCTACATACTATTAATAGCGAAATATAAAATACTTTTAATATAGATATTAATTTGTATGTTGGTATGAATTCGATAATTATGTGTAAAATAAGGTCGTGTGCATATGTGTGTGTATACATACAGGCTCACATGCATTATTGAAGGGTGCTAGTACCAGGAATACTCGTAAGTTACGGCATTTTATTTAATCAAGAAACACTTGGTCACGTGCTGTGGCGTCACGGTTTAACGCATCCTATAGGTCTAGTTTTAAGTGAAGTTCGATTAGACTTTTTTTTTGCGTGTTCCGAGAAAAATTACGGGGACGCAGGACAGTTATGCAAAAAAAAAAGGACTGTGCCGTATTTCACGGGACCAAACTAGGTTATTGTACGACGCTTTATCAACATCTTAGGTTATTTAGCGTCTGAATGAGATGAAGGTGATAACGCCGGTGAAATGAGTCCAGGCTCCAGCACTAATAGTTACCTAGCATTTGCTCATATTGGGTTGAGGGAAAACCCCAGAAAAAAACTCTATCAGGTAACTTGCCCCGACCTGGAATCGAACCCGGACCACCTGGTTTCGCGGCCAGACGCGCTGACCGTTACTCCACAGGTGTGAACATCTCTATGTTACTGATAACAGGAACTTAACCGCCATATTCGTGGAAGGGAAGGAAGGCCTCATAAATTTCTTAAGCGACTGGTTCAATCTAGATTAAAGGATGACTGACATTGTGAAGCCATTTTGCGAGCTGTCCAAGGATGCAGATATAAAGGCTGTATTTAATACCGTTGGCATTGATCTCGATTTATCAGAAATAGTCCCTGAGTATCGAGATCTTAAGGGTTTGCCAAATATAGACATCCTCTCCGTCAAAACACTTGCAGAAAAAGTGAAATATTTTGCCTCTTCAGCTATTTAAAAAATCTAGTAACTCTTTTTGCTCGTATCCTTGTGGCTAAGCCTCACAGTGCTGACGTGAAGCGGTACGTGAGCTCAGATACCTCCTTGAAGAGCACGAAACGTGCCAGAATGAGTACGGTACTGAAACCGAGAATCTTTATTTCTTTGTTCACTATAACATTCCACCTCTGGCTGAATGGAACCATCGGGAAGCAGTACCGTTCTGGCTCCGGAAGTGTGAAGGACGTACCCGACATCGTCCGATGCTGTCACAACAAGAGTACCTACTTCACTGGCATATCCAGACGTGCCGAGAAACACCTAGGAGACAGCCCACAGGTGGATAACGCCACAAAAACAAAGAAGGAGACATTTTAAGATACTGTTGGTGTTACGAGTTAATTTCTTACATCAATTTTGCATAATTATTGTACAACTGTTTACCGGTACATTACTTGTGCTTTTCTGTTTATTGTAAATGTGTGTAACTTATATAGGTCTAGACCTAATGAAAATTTCGATGAATACAAGGTTATTGCTTTCACTTCGTACCGGTATCTGTTGTTGTCTTTTAACTTTTATTAATGCTGCACAAAATTTGTTTTATTAATGCACAAATGGGGTATGACTGCACACTAAAAAAACTCTGCAAACAACACTGTTGTATACTGTATAATATGTGATCAAGTGCTTAACTAAACCATGTGTTTTTTTTTTTTTTTTTGTTATCGTTACTCTTTTTTATCGTTTCTATGCTTCTTTTTATGAGCTCTGCGATTTTCTTTTTTTAATGAACTACTTTTTATCCTGTATATTATGCCTTGTCCAATGAGGCAATCCCATAACTAGGAAAGCTGGAAGTGTATATTTTCTTTTGTAAATATAAATACTGTTTTCGTCATGTAAGAAAACGTCTGTTCGTAGCCGATATTACGGCACACTTGATCGTAGCGGAAGCTAGTTCGTCATTTCAATTGGAATCTTGTGTAGGACATACTGAACCTCTGTCATACTGAAAGGGAAGTGATGTTATCTGTATTTCTGGTTCATTTTGATGATATAATATTCATAGAGGTAAGTCTGTAACTGTGAAAATTACCAATTTTTCCATTCGGTGCATTATAATTCCAATATTATTGGAGTGGTCGGCGATGGTAAACTTTAGCGGTCCCTGCTTAGGTCGTTTGTTAAACGGGTTTCTCGGAAGCACACTGATGCAGTGTCGGTCAAATGCGAGATTGTTTGTAATATTGTACATCATGATTGTTTTTGTTTTAGGTAGGTGAGTAAATCGCCATAGCCTACTAGTAAGACACAATATGGGGAAATATATATTGGCAGTGATAGGCTACTGGAACAAAATTTATGTGAAACTAAGTACAAACTTTAAAAAATCGAATAATAAGCTGGACTCGAACTTTTGTTTGATGCTGGCAAGTACTGGTAATGAGTGACGTCGCCATAATCACAGCATTGGGGGTGCGGATGGGGTGCGAGCTTTAAAAATGGGATGGGAGCTATAAAAATGTGGTACATAAAAAATCCAAAATGTTCTCTCTCGTGCACTTGCGCACATACTATACATCTGTTTATTGATATTATTATTATTATTATTATTATTATTATTATTATTATTATTATTACTACTACTACTACTACTACTACTACTACTACTACTACTACTTACCTGGGAATGTGTGTTGAGTTTCCTAATGTAAAGCTATACGTCGATTACCATGGGCAGCATCATATGTGTTGATTAGATCCTCAGTGTCCAGCGCCTTTAGGATATCCTGCTCTACAGCAAGGACTGCATGGCCTGTTCTTTTCCGCAAGTCAGTTTTAATGCTGCGTAAACATGAAAATGTAGGTTCACATCCCGCACTAGATGCTGGTGTTATGATAGAAATTATGGAAAGTTTATGAATTTCGTGAAATGCCAATTTATACTCCTGAAGAAAATTAAGAAATTTTGAAATGTTGTCAATAGTGACATCATGTTCATTCTTACAATGTTCAATTGTTTTAGGGATTAGTTTCACTTCTGCTTCCACACTTTGTTCATCACATCCATAATGATGCACTAAGAGACGTGGTTGTTTCACATCCAACAAATTCTTAGAGCTGGGTTGCAAACACTTCATGCCTTTAATGATTGAGCTGTGTTCAGAAAATCTGCGTTCCAATTCATTTAAAATTTTATCAAGAATTGGCAGAAAGGCATGTGCATAGTAATCATCTTATGACTCAAGTTTCTCTTTATGACAATACTGTACAGTTGTCAAAAGAAAAAGTGGGCGCTCTCTAGACACAAATTTCCCTTTGGGTATCTCCGCTACAATTGGGAGACAGGTAATGTTACATGTTGTTGGACCACGTAGCCTGATATCTACAGCACAGTCTAATATATACAGTCGCGCAACTTCAACACTTTTTTTGCCAACGTTCACGACACTAGCGCTCAAGCGGCAGGCAAGGCGCTGGTCATAGGGTTGATACAGCCAACACGTGCTTTAAAGGTATGCGAGATGTTATAATAACGTTTTAATCATGCGTCGGAATAAAGGCAATGTGTGCAATGACGAAAATTGCAGTAACAACAAGTTTAAATCTCCGAATTTGTCGTTCTTCAGATTCCCTAAAGACCAAGAGAAAATCATAACTCAATCATAACCTATAATCCACGCTGTAGGTAGCCTACGTATTGTGTTCTATAAAACATTTATTAGTTATCAGTTACCTATTTGTCAGGAAGGGGAGTTTAAATAAAAACAAAGTAAATACAGTACCTGTTACAGTATATTATTGTTTTGCAGAGATCATGTGTAAATGTGTAACCATTCCGATTTTGGATAATGTATCTACAGTTTTTAATGCAAGTAATTCCATAATTTTTGTATTCGTGGTTTTTTCTTTATATTTTTCAGAAGTTGAATGTTATATTGCATTCAAGTAGGGATTATTGTGTTAATTTTTTTCAAGAATTCATGGCGTATTATAATCCTTTTGCAAAATATTCACTTCTTGAATAAATCCAGACTGTGTCGATTGAATAAATCCAGACTGTGTCGATAAATTTCTGATGTGTTGGTGTAGATTCATATGGCAGACGTATTAAGTTCTCAAGAAATAAAAGAGCCTTTTTAAATTTAATATAAAAAGCAATCTTTTCTGAAATAATTTGCATGACTGTTATTGGTGTTGATTTTACATTACCAGTGATTATTTGAGCCGTTCAGAGCAGAAGTGGTATAAGTCAAAATTAGGTAATGAGGTTTAAAGTAAAAATTCTGTAAAATACAGCGCAAAGTAGCAATTAATATATCCTTCGTGCTATTCACTGACTACTAATAGTTTAGATAAATTCAATATTAACTGCTACTTTGCGCTGTATTTTACAGAATGTTTACTTTAACCCTCATTACCCATTTTTGACTTACACCACTTCTGCTCTGAAAATAAAATTAGGCCTACATTTTCTGAGTTAATTGAAGTTACAATTTTTCAACAAAGTTGTGTATTCATTTGTTCTCACCTACGTCATAATAACAGTAAATGCATGTAAATTACGTATTATATAGGTAGGGTCAGTTAAAATTAAGCTTATGTGTGAAAACTGGAAATGTAATATAAAATGCGGTAAACTTTCCATAAAAATTCAAACCTTAATATCAGCACTATTAGCGACTCAAAATAATAATAAAAAAAATGGAAAAATAATGAACTTCATAAATCAATTTCTGTCAAATTAAGGTTTATATCTTCCCCTTTTTAATTTTTAAGTTTACGTCAGCGGCCGAGTTTGCCCCAATTTGCGGTATGGAAAATAGTTAATTTCTCAGGAAATAGGGAGAGGAGTTCACCATGCGATGTACCCTACGAGATGATATGCCCTACAATTTTGACTCTTCTCACAGGAAATATAGAGTTCCAATGGTTTATAAATATATTTAGGAATGAATTGAATTAACCGTCCACGTACAAACAATTATATTATTTCAAACCGTGATACGTGATCAGGGCCATGATTCAGTTGTAAGGAGCAGAAAGAATTATGTTTATTCCCAGCTTCTGAAACTTGTAGATTAACTGCGTGTGAATTTCTTCCAGGATTCTAAAGAAGAATTAGTAAGAACCATATACACTTATTGTATAGCATAAAAATATAAAATAAATTACGCAAAACCCGTTTTCTGATGTGTTATCATATGTAGTGTGCACACTTTTAACTTGCCTGCCGCTAGAGGCTACTGTCGCGCCAGCTGTCAAATGTTGGCATATTTTATACGTATGAGTTGCGTGACTGTATCTATTAGACTGTGATCTCCAGTCAGAATGAAAGTTTTTGCGTCTTAATCTGCAGCGCAATGGTAGCGTTTCAGGCAAGTGTTCGTAAGGTCGTGCGTTCGAACACAACCTAACGCGTTTTGTTTTTTTTTTTTTTTAGGAGAGAGAAAAAATATAATTGTTTCCGTTTCTTTTATGACTGTTTTAGTAATTAACATCAGGTTCATGAATGTATTGTGCCATGACTGTGTCATTATTCATTATGACATTATGGCTGCAAATGGAAAGAAATATTATATTTTCAACAAAAATATCTTTCGTGGCATAAACAAAACAAACTTACAGGCGTCTGCCTTAAAAGATTAAAGCAATTAAAAGTTAAAAAAAAAGCAAAACAAAACAAAAAGCCACGATTCAATATTTAGTCCATCTTCCTACCATCTCGATCACATCTGGCAGTCGAGTGGGCATGGAATCGACTAGTGTTTTCAAATACCGACTGTTCTCAGTCACGGCATCTCAGGGACCATGGACGAGCTTCCACAAATCATCAGGGCGTCTTGGAGGGAGAATTGGGCCAATTTTTCCGCATATGCCTCTTTACTTGTGCCCATATATTCTCTAAAGAGTTCAAGTCCGGAGAGCGACGAGGCCAGTCTATCAATTCAATATCCTGTCTCCTCGCAAACCAATCCCGAATCAATTGAGATGTGTGGACTGGATGATTATCCTGCTGAAATTGAAGAATTCCAACACGACACAGATAATCTACCACTGCGGGTACGCATGGCAGCGTATCTGTGGTCGAATCGGTACCAGGAGGACGATATACAAAAGTGGGTCCTTCATTTGTAGTATAAAAGGTGACTTCATCAGAAAAGCTTATTCTTTTCCAATCCCGATCACCATTTCCCACTGCGAAGACTAAACGATTCTCTATATGCTCTTCCTTATGAACTTCCCTAGGAATGGTACGTCGAAATCTCAAATTGGCGGCCCTTAAACGATTTCTCACGGCCTGGTCGTGGCCAGGGAAATTAACAACTGCCTTCAAAGTAGCAGCGGTATGAAAGGGATTCCTTTCAACCTCTGCCACTAATCTGGCGTCCTGTTGTGGTATTGAAATTTTCCTTCTACCACTCCCAGCTTTTCGGCCAAAAATTGCCGAGCGTTGATAAATCTGCACCCATCTCCGGGCTGTCCTTTCTGAAACGTTGAAACGCCTGCCTGCCTCGGATGCCGAAAAACCAAGATAAACCACAGCCCGTATTATACTTTCATTCGTTCCTGCACCTCTTTGTGGAGCCATGTCAGTCAAAGGCGCAGGCAGAAATGGCGTCGTGGTTTCCTCAGAAAATTAGCCTCTACCTAGGTCTTAAAATAACAGCAAAACATTCATTATACTAAAAGTATATATTCTTCAATAATTAGGAAATAATAATATAAATACTAGTTAGAGTCTTAGTAATAACTATATCATTTTCAAACATGAAGTCCACAGAGTTAAGAAGAATATAATTATTTTATAATCTCGACCTCAGTGTCGTAATTTCTTTTCGAAAAATCTGTATTGAACTGTATCCACGCAATACGTCCTTAATCATTGCTGCTGTTGCAGTTGGTATTACGACTACTAATATTATTGTCATAAACGGAGCCTTTTTATATCATTATTAAATATTCAGAATATAATTGAAATGAATGTTCAGTTGTAGTGTTTCTGACAATGCACTGAATTACGTTAATACCAGGTAAATGACATAGCTCAGTCTGAAGAACGTAGGAACGTCGGACGTCGTGAAATTCGGAATTGAAAGAATTGAAATGTCAACGTATCAGGCTCAAATCCTCGTGACACCTTTCCAATTTATTATGTTACAGAATAGTATAATGTAGTAATATAACAGTATAAGAAGAAAAAACTAACACTCGTATTAGGCAGCTGTATTGTTCTAAACCTAACATAAAAAATTTATATTACTTATACCGCTAACGAACGATAACAGAATACAAATGGTAATTTAAATATTATTTATATCGCTAACGAACGATAACAGAATACAAATGATAATTTTATTATTATTTATATCGCTAATGAACGATAACAGAATACAAATGATAATTTTAATATTATTCACGTCGCTGAAAACGATAACAGAATATAACAAATTATAACTTGAATATTATATATAGCGCTAAAGGAACGATAACATATAAATAACTTGAATATTATTCATATCGATAAAGAACGATAACAGAATATAAATGATAATTTGAATAATGCAGTACCTATTTATATCGCTAAAGAACGATTAAAAAATAAAATGAAAACTTGGACAAGGCCCGAACTCACAATCTTCAAATCATTAAGCGAGCTCTCTGCTTCTGGTCTACGAGGCGCAGATATGGAATGATTCCATAGTTCCGGAACTGCTTCTAAAAGCACATGCATCGTGTAACATCGCCGTGACTCGAAGTGGACTTAGAAAATATTCGCTGTTCACGAATGCGACCACTTTTTTTTTTTTTGACAACTGTACATAAATTTTTCCAAGTGCTCAGGAAGACGGCGTGACTTTTCACGCCTGCTGTCTTGAATTCCATTTTCTTTTTTTTTAGTAAACAAGCTTCTAGCCATATTTTCTAAAATCCTTCCTACAGTTTCGTATAATCTTAAGGTGATCAATAGTGCTTTCAATCAAAGTATACACACTACCATTGTCACAATCTTTACTCTGCAGAACATCAGACACAATTTTTATATCTTTCAACAAGGCTCTAAATACGCACAAATGAGCTAAAAATTGCATGTCTATTGAATTAAGTAACCCATAAGCCTCTTGTGATCGATCTCCTCTTCCTCTATCTTCCACTAGTCTGTGAACCGTGACAATAATGGCAGACAACATTTTCTTCGTAGTTTCGCAGGCTGCTGCTTGGCAAATCCACCTCGTCTCAATCAGAGCTTTCAGTTCTGTAACAGAGTTTTTCATTTCATGCTGAACATTAATAAAAAGGGAATGTGTGGCTGATCCTGATATAAAAACGTACAACTTCTGTAGTAACGAGAAAAAGCTATTGGCACTTTCAACATTTTTACAAACATCAACAATAACAATATTAAGTCTATGATGTATGCAATGAGTATAAATCATTAATTGAGGTACATCATTCTGAATAGAGTTTGTACACCACTAACTGATCCTTTCAATACACTGGCACCATCATACTGTAAGAGTTCACACCTGTGGAGTAATAGCTAGTGCGTCTGACCGCGAAATCAGGTGGCTCGGGTTCGAATCCCGGTCGGGGCAAGTTACCTGGGTGAGGGTTTTTCCGGGGTTTTCCCTCAACCCATTATGAGCAAATGCTGGGTAACTTTCGGTGCTGGACCCCGGACTCATTTCATCAGCATTATCACCTTCACTTCACTCAGACGCTAAATAACCTGAGATGTTGATATAGCGTCGTAAAATAACCCACTAAAAAAAAAAAAAAAGGAAAAACCATCATAAGTGTGTGCAATACAGTTTTGCATATTTATACTACACTTACTCAGTTTTTCGTTTATGTAAATTAGACGTGAAGTGGCGTCTAACTCGTTAGCTGGTCTAAAACCTAAAAAGCGTTCATGAACTTTGTCATTTAGGTAAAAACGAACGGTCCACGCCTGTGGAGTAACAGCGCGTCTGGCCGCGAAACCAGGTGGCCCAGGTTCGGTTCCTGGTCGGGGCAAGTTGCCTAGTTGAGGTTTTTTTCCAGGGTTTTCCCCCAACCCAATATGAATAAATTCTGGGTAACTTTCGGTGCTGGGCTCCAGACTCATTTCTCCAACATTATCATCTTCATCTCATTCAGATGTAAATAATGATAAAGGGTCGTAAAATAACTTACAAAAATAAAAACGAACGACGACAGATAACTGTTCAGTTTTACTTACATCTTTAGTTTCGTCTACCATAATAGCAAAATAATATTTGTTTGCTTACAACTTTAAGAGTAGCACTAGCAAGGACATTTAATATTTCATTTTGAATTGATGGATGAGTATATTTAGTTTGTTTTCTACAATGGGATTGTTTTTAGATATTAGCTGTAGTAACTCTAAGTAATTTCCGCGGTTTTCACTATCTTAGGTTTCATTGTTGCCGCTCTGAATGGTACCTAGTTCAGCAGTAAACTTGAGGATTTCTATTATTTGTCGAACATAGTTACGTACGATTTTCTCGCACCTTACTTGCATATGCTATCCTTATCAAGGTCCCAACTGATGTTTGTGGATCTCTTATTTTCATGTGTCGGTATTCTTCCCATGCAGCACAACTTTTCTTATGTGATTCAACATTTTCAATGTTTTTTATCCCTGTGTTGGCGGAAAGTGCTCTTTGCTAGTTGTTATATCCACCCTTTGTTATTAGAGACGAACAACGACCACTTTCAGTCGAAAAGAAATGGCACGCAAAACAAAATGCAGTATCTTGGGAAACACTATACTCCAGCCAGGGGAAAGTTTTAAACTATTCAGATTGGTAACTTCTCGCTTTTTCCAAATGTTCTTTTCGGGTATTTATTTAACACGAACTGTTGAGGAACATCGGAGACTGATTTAGCTATATCGAGGGGAAACCCTTTGCACTCTCATTAAGCGCGAGTACATCACACTCTATCGCTTTTGCTTCACTTTCAAACTCTATCGTAACATCTTCATCTTCACTTACTTTTCTTTGTTCTTGCTTAATTTTTGAAAATAAGTCCGAAATATAACGTTTTTTGCCTGGTAGACATTATAACAGACTGTAGAATTTGGCTTTTTACAACCAAATCACTTAATATATTATAATTATGAACAAAATATTATTTAAACTGTTAACTCGTAAGAACACACGCACTATGTTAGAAGTCGACTGAGTACTGCACTGTCGTACTAATGAAAGATTTCCTCATAGGTACATTATTGTCGTGATACGCACTCAGTTCGTAACACAGCTTAACAGTAATATGACGTCATATTATGAAAATTCAAATTCAATCTTCCTGAAACTTCACACATAGTCTTGTTGTTTTACGTAAATTATAATCATGTTAATTTCATTTAACAAACATGTTAAAAAATAATTAAAATAATCTATAGGCTTACCAGTAACGAATCTGACATCTGGGAATGTTCATTGTCGAGTTGACTGCATTGCACCAATACATATTAACTCTAACGACGTTCAAACAGATGTAACACTATTTAATGATGGAATGAAAACAAGAATAACGTTGATTTGTGTTTAACTGTGAATCCTGTAAAATGTCAAATGCTATGTACAGTTTGAATAATGACTAGTTTTTATTTCTAGTGTTTAATGAAATTTTTTTTACAATTATACAGGAATATGTTTGTTTTTGTTCTTCAAAATAACTTATGTATAATATTTTTTTAATTCCCCAAATCACGGCTTTAAATGCCCTTTGGAGTGTGGAAAGGGGTGCTCCGATTCTTTATGGGGTGTTTGCATACCCTTTTCACCCTCCTAGCAATGTCCCTGCCGGTAATGAAACACCTTTGAGCTGCCACTCACTTTGACAGCAAGCCTTTGTTAATGGCCTTTCCACATGTGTGCGTTGTGTACATTGAGGCATCTGGAAAATTGTTTGCTGTTAAATTCTTGTATTTTGAAGTTTCGTGAGTTAGATAGGCTATGTCATTATCCAAACTAGAGAAGATAACAGCAGAAAGGTGTGACAGGGAAAGCAGTAAGTGGAATCATAGAAATAGTTGTTTAGTCAAATATCCGAAGACAGTTTGAACTTCACAAGTGACACCAATAAGTCATAACTCGTATAGTATGATGCAAAATTTCGGTACAGTTGTACTGCCATGTAAACTTTTCTATGCCGGTCATTTTTCCTTTCAATGGGTGTACATGTATGTATGTATGTATGTATGTATGTATGTATGTATGTATGTATGTATGTATGTATGTATGTATGTATGTATATATATATATATATATATATATATATATATATATATATATATAATATAGTGAATAGGCCAGTTTCAGCAGCTTACATTCTGCAGCTAACTCTCAATCACTGAAATATCTGTTACAGTTGTGATGGATGTGATCAAGAAGGAACCCAGCATTGACCCATTGGCTCTAGACTTAAGTGATAAAACTGATCCAGAAGAGAAAAAGCCATTATCAGAGGTAAATTCAAAGTCAGTGGTTATGATTTCTACATGTGATGTTTATAACAATGTACAATATGACATAATGTTACATATATCACATTTTATAGTTAGGATACTTATAGTATATAGACTAAGAAATTTTTAGTCTAAAGTTGTTTGCCCTTTTTGCGTTTATTTCAGATGTTATATGCTCCTTTTATAATGTTTCAACAGCTGACAATCAGTGGTGGTTTCAACGGAATTTTTAAATAACCTGCAGCCAAAGTGCGTTTAATAGATCCTATTAATTAGTTGATATCTTCTATGTTTTGATGAATACAGTACCTAGACATATGTAAGTTCAAAAAGTTGAATCTTACTGCTTGTGACTAGGCACATGCATTGGCTCCCTGACGTTCTGCTTATAGCAGGACAGTCTCGGATGTCTGACATCTGTCCACCTGTTCTGAAAGAGAGTCTGGGATGCCATATGTCCCAGTTTTCCTGCAATATATAAGATAATATTGTTCATGCAATATTTAAAATTTCCCGATTTTATTAGCAATCTATATTCACCTAGAATGAATTCAATCCTCTCCAACATTCAATGAGCATGTGTTAGTACGAGCTAGAGTAGCATGACTGTACGTTTTTACTATTTCCTATGTTGGTCGTTCTGATTTTCTTTGCTTCTGGAATTTGCAGTTGCAGTTAGGCTACATTTCAATGTGAGCATCTTGTTTTACTTTTATTTATCGAAAATTGAAAAACTGCCTGTAGAAAGTGTAGTCTCTTCTTTTAGTGTAGTTTTGTAGTTATCAGTTTTTTACCATCATGCCTAAGTGAAAGTTTAATTTTTCAAACAATTTAAAAGTGCATTATCTTTATCTAAAAGAATTTTACAAAATTAACTCAAAAGTTGAGTATACTATATGCAGATCAGTGTTCAGCATCAGTAACGGAGGTAGTGCAGATATTGTGTACCATATAAAAACTAAAAAGCACGAAACTGTAGAATCGGAAAAATGCTCTTGTCTACATTCTTTAAGTACAAATGTATACGTAAGAAAGAATTGACTGCTCAAGAAGTCGTTTTTCTGTTCCACAATGTTAAACACAATAAGAGTTCAATGCATGGATTGTACAGTACTTTTATCACCGCACGAGATAGTAGCAGAGAAACATTTTATGTGGGGAAGGGGGAAGCTGTGGATTAGCAGTATTATGTGCATGTGCTGCAACCTCGGCCTCCTCCTGCCCCACCTAGAACATTTCTCTGCCATCTCTTAGTGCAACAATTGTATCTCTACTCTCTTGAAACAATTCATGAATAAGAAATGTACTGGTTCACAGACTAAAGGCAAATTCACAGCTCTTTAAATTTAACACTGCATGTTCAGAAGGAGCTCATTGAAGATTTAACAGATTTCCACTTTTGTGTATTATCAATAGACAAGAAAATGACATCTTATTGCAAAACTCCAAATTTTGAAAGTAAAATTAAATATCAGAATTCACCAGTTCTTGGAATGCATGATATTTCAGAGAAAATAATAGTAATGTCGGCAGAGAATGGAAATGTGTGGAGTAGCCTGTGTATACAATAATAGTTCACAATACTGTACACACCACTGTAGATATTCTGCCACTTGACGTTCAAACTGTTAGAGGAAAGATCTCTCAATGTTTTCGTTTCATTATTGTCAGAGTGAAGAGTTTAAAATTATTCTGTGAATTTACTGTCAGTTGATCAGTCATATTTATTTGTCAGAATTACAATTACGTAATCATATACAATAGTCAATAGAAACATAATCAAATTAAAATGTTAAAATTCCAAGTTTATATGGCTGTCAAAATATTCATTAATATGATAAGCCATTTTTAAAACAAATTTGAATCTTAATAAGCCAACTGAGTGAGTATTCTTAGGCAATCTGTTAAACATATCTAAAGAAATTACATTGAACCATTTCTTAGTCTTTGTCAACCTGACCATAAGTGTTGCAATATAAGTGGATATTCGTAGTAAAATACTTGTGAAGCTGGGATTGAGAAGTATGACTATTTAAATTAATTTTAGTATGGACTAAACATTTTTAAATATATTGACTAATTACAGTAAGAATATTAGCATTACGAAATAAAGGTCGACAATGAGCATTAAAGGATGAATTAGTAATAATTCGTTATGCTTTTTTCTGCAGAATTAGAACACTGTTAACAGTAGCACCATTACCCCACAAATGAATACCATAATGAAATACACTATGAAAAAATGCATAATATGCCAGTTTAAAATAAATACTAGGTACAAGAGCTTTTAATTTACACAAGAGATAAAGTACCTGGGAAAACCTTCTACACACAGATGCAATGTGACTCGCCCAAGTAAGCTTTGAGTCTAATGTAATGCCAAGAAGTTTAACTTCTGAAATCATTTTATCAGGAACATTATTTAATGAAAATAGTATTCGCTGAGTTCTAGTTCTGTTAAGTTTCAACCTGTTAGCTTCGAACCAACCAGCACCATCACATAAATAGGAATCAATTAATAAAGACAAATGATATATGTCATACGTAGTAGACAAAAAGGAAGTGTCATCAGCCAAAAGGATTGTGTCATTTATATTAAAAGACAGATCATTTATCATAATAAGAAACAATAGACGACCCACAACAGATCCTTGAGGAACTCCAGTAATATTAACAGCATTAGAAAACTCCCCATTGGTACACATAATTTGAGTATGATTATTTAGATAGGATCTAATTAAGTGCAATTCTTTACCTATGACTCCATAGAAGTAAAGTTTGGAACAAACGGTTTCATGAGATACACAGTCAAAAGCCTTGAACAGATCACAAAGTGTAGACATGGTACTATCATGCCTCTCAAAACCAATAACAACAGACTGTACTAAATAATTAAATGCATCAAGGTTGGATAATCCTGATCGAAAACCATATTGTGAATTGGAGATTCAAAATACCGAGTCAACTGTTATTTAATGATATTTTCTATTATCTTATAAAAACAAGAATTATTGATATAGGTCTATAATTTTCAATTTTTGAAGGGTCACCTTTTTTTTTATAAACATCCCTGTTTGAGTTTGTTACCTTTGAAGATACAGGGAAAACACTACTTGATATGCATTGATGGAATAAATAATAAACTTAATAAAATCAATATTAATGTCATACAAATCTTTACATTTAGAATTTTTGAGATCAAAAACTATTTTCATAACTTCTTGAGTAACAAATTTGTATTTAAAATCTGTTTCTATTATGAATCCAGTATTAGAAAGATAGTCCATAGAAGCGATTAACCTTTTCTAAAATATGTTAAAACAGAATTTATAAAAAAGTTATTAAAGTTATCGATATTAAATTCATAGTCGCACATGCGATTAGAATTTTTACATTCAGTATTTATGATATGCCAAGCCGATTTGCATTTGTTCAAAAATGAAATTGATATAAAATTCGTTAAATGTGCGTTTCCCTTCTTTTATGGCCAATGCATACTCCTTTTTGGCTGCAGTATATTAAACTTTGACATCAGAAACATTAGCTTTATAGTAAATTGCCCATTCAAGATACCTGTAGATTTTCAGTAAATAATCTTTTAAAATACTTAAATCCTTGGTATACCAACCCAACTTCTGTTCACGCATTTTGTTTGAATTAGTACTGTTCTCACTTATAACATGGAAGAAATAGTTGAATCCATATAAAAATGCAGCTAAAAGGTATCAAAATTACACTCAATATTAAAATTAAGTATACTATTCCAATCAATAGTATATAAATAGTCCATAAAAATAGCTTGTTGTCATTACTAAATTTACGTACGATACTTGTAGGTAATTTACTGTTGGATATAGAATCACCAAATACAATTTTAGTGGACAAACAATTATAGTCAGAAAAAGGAACATTAAAAATAATTGAAATTATTAAAGATCGAGATATATTGGTAACAATGTTACCAAGACAAGATTTCCCCCTATTAGGGTTGGTATTATTGCAGTAACAATTTGCAGCTCTTAAAATGTTAAAAAAATTGTAATCTAAAATCCGTATTAATATTAACATTTATATCAAAATCACCGCATAACACAAGACAATTTAAAAGAATCAAAAATCTAAACAACTTCTCCAATAACTGTAAAAACAAAAGTTTGTCACCTTTAGGGAATGATATATAGATAATAAAATCGTTTTAAAACTGGATAACACAGCAGCAACCACAAAATATCGTTTGTAACAAAACTTATCAACATCAGTTGTTCTATAGTGAATGTTTACATCGAGAAAAATAGCAACACCAACATGTAACTTGATTTCTTTATAAAATCTAGCAATGCAAATGTAACCATGTAGTATGATGAAGTCGGACTTATAAGGATTACACCAATGTTCCGTTAAACAAACAGCTAAGAATTTGTTTACATATAATAGTATTTCCAGTTCACCAATTTTATTACATATAGATTGAACATTTAGGCAGAGTAAAGTATCACCATACTGGCAACATCCAACACAGCAGAGATTAACCGGTGCTGGTTTTTTGTGGAACGTGAAAAATTTGTCTAACATAGGCATTGACAAGCCATATACTGGGATCCAATGCTGCACTTATGTGTTCTTAAAATGTATCCAGCTTAACAGAAGAATATAATTCTAGATTCCTGGATTCAAGCTTTTCACCAGATACTTCTGGAAATTTAGGCTACAGAAATTCTAAAACAGTCTCTAATATTTAGTATGAGGGACAAGTCTGTAAACATAAAGTGAGATAAGCTTAGGAACACCAACTAATGAAACAACATCAGAAGCACAAGAAGTCATATTACTAATTACTAACTATCGGAATATGCTTTTGTTTGTGTCCATAACTCTTCTTGAACAGTTTTCGTCCTTTCACCATCATCATTCTTATTAACTATATTCACAATTTAAAGGCTTACTGGTTGAATTTATTCTAGATTCCTCAATTCTGTTCTCACAAAGCACTTGATTTACAACACTAGTTGCAGGATTAGATTTGATTTCATTAACATAACGTACCTGCACATATCCCGGATCCACTGACATCTGTTACTTGATTTGTTGTTGCGTTGACTTGAGTTGACATTTTTTTTTTGTGATCCTTCGTCTTCTGACGAGTTACATGATTAGCAGAACATGCAATAGGCGAGTCGTTATCATTATGAGAGGACTTAACTGATTTATCAGTAGATGCAGAAATATCACTAGACACATTCACTTATAGCACTTGTAAATATTTTGTAAACAAGGTCACCTCATCGACTAAAATCTTGACTTTTTCTTTTAGTTCGTTACTAACACAATCCTTTTGATTCAGTAGAAACTTAATGACAGGAAGTTCAATAGAGCCTTCGTTATCGCACATATCAACCAATGTTTCATAAATGTCGTTATCATTATAATCACTTTTGTTATTCTCACTTTCAAACTTCGTTTAGTAGACTCGTCAATAAACTTAATTTCACTAATTAATTTTGCACAACTCGGATGATAACTGCATTGCATACAGTTTACACCATTAGCTAATTTTGACTTACATCACCTACAACATCGTGTAGAGACAGGTCCGTTTTCAGTCATGTGGTTAAGATACAATATGCAGATGGAGCGAGTACAGGCACGTCCAGTCACTACAGCAAACTCATTTAATGTCTGGTAGGCACTGACAAATCACACAAGACTTATGCCCGTAACTGCCTGCCGTCAGGCTTGGGTTCCGATGAAGCAACAAAGCAAGTTAACTTTTAAGACTGAACCCATTCAGCCCGGGTTTTATAAGTCCAGTCCAGGCGGGACCCAAGAAAGCCTGCCTGTTTGCTCGTATTCACGGAAGCCAGTCTGCTCTGATTAAGATGAAACAGTACTAGTTTGAAATCTAAGTTCGTTGGCTATTTAGTCACTTCAAAAAATTTTTAATTTATGGTCCAACACTGCAGAAAATTCTTGATTAAAGAAATATAGTTTTACAATTTATTGCATTACAGAATTTCATAAAATAATAAGATAAATATTATACATTTCATTTTTCTACAAAGTGTATGTCACTCAAGAAATAACGGCAGATAATTCTTGATTAAGGAAACACAGTTTTACAATTTATTGCACTACAGAATTCATAAAATAATAAGACAATATTATACATTTCATATATTCCTGCAAAGTGTATTTGACTCAACAAAATAGTAAAATTTCGTAACTTGTGACTAGTTGAGAAGGGAAGGGAAGAGAGAAGAGAAGGAAATATGTTGAAAAGATATTGGTAACAATTATTGTGAATATCAACAACTATTATAGAAAAATATTCCATTTTAACTTTTTCCTTATCAACATGAAGACCTGTAAAATGTATAAAAATTTTTCGTTCTTCAGAATATTGATTTGCTATTTAACTTCTGACAGACAGATTTCTTTTTATTTATGAAGCTGAAAGTTTGAAGGGTTTGCATTAAATTTATATTACTACGATGAAAAGGAAAGTACAAGTAATTTATAATAACTGTTGGCATTTAATGGATATTATGTTGACGAGAATTAGTTTTCTTTGTCTTTATTAACAGTACGTTTCAGAAGACAACAAATTAAGTTTTCAGTAGTTGGTCTATATCTGTAGGGTCTTGTCAAGTTTGAATGACTTGGTTGATATTTATTATGCATCTGAAAGCAGCACAGTCTGGCGCAGGTCAGTGAAACACACCAGTCCTTTCGGGTCACTATAGAGTCATTCCAAGTCAAATCGCACAGCAATAAAACACGACCTTCTCGTAAATGGTCAAGGTTTTTTTTCATGAATTCCACACGTCAAATAAGGAGACCCGTATTGTTTTATTTTCATAATTATTAATGATTTGTGTAGTTATGACTATTTGAAATTACGCAAATTATGCGCGCACTGTTACAAAAACTCACTTGGAACTCTGTGTCTACAAATAATTGTGGTTTGCGGTTTGGCGCATTTGAAAGACTAAATACAACACTTTTATTACTTTAGGCTAATCACAAATAAATTTAAAACTTGGTCTAATTTTTTAATTGTTTATTTTTCAAAGCAAAATTACTATATTATATAGCCAAGTTAAAAATCTGAAAAAAATATAGACTTGTTCCCTGATGTATTATCTGGAAACTACTGCATTTAGAAATGTGGGATCTGCATACATACATTTGTAACAATTTATTTTCCGGAGACATGCACGCACTCGCGATCCCCAGCTAATGAACTGCTTGTGGCCATGGGCTAGAAGGCTGCCCACGGGAAGTTTTACGAAATCCCCCGTTGCATGTAATAACTGACGTCACCACACTACAAAACAAATGCATTCATTCATCAAATGATTAATACCTTAAGGAACAGTAAATATCTTATCTAAAGTAATTTTATTATTGATGTAGATTCATTTTCCGGGCTGAGAGGCCGTGGCCACGGCCTCTCAGCCCGGAAAATGAATCTACATCTATAGACTCCGGCCGTGAAAGCCTACACTGCAAAATTTTATTATTGTCAGCTCAGCTAAGAGCGGGAGCCCTTCACAAAGCTGAATGTTTATACTGTAATATAGCCAAGTGTTTAACGATAGCAAGGCTGGGTAAGGCAGTAAACTTTATGACAGTAAACAGATGGCAGGAGACAAAATATAGAAGAGAAAAATAATCAGTCAGGGTTTGAACTTCATGGAGTGACGTGACTTCTATAATATGACATTAGTGACAGCAAAGATCGCGTGATATATAACAAGTGTTTAAATTCATTTGACCTTCCTAATCACGCTTTTCTATCAACTTCCGGATAGGTCAGGTGAAATTATATGTGAAGCTGGTAGTTCTTGTGATATTAATAAACATGAATCAAATGAAAGTGCAGACAGTTCACAATACAAAAACAAAAAGAATTTTAAAAATAATTGCTTACATGAAGACGATTATGGAATTAGCGCCGAATGACACTTCTTTGCGTCGACCTGGTTGGCGAGTTGGTATAGCACTGGCTTCTATGTCCAAGGTTGCGGGTTCGATCCCAGGCGAGGTCGATGGCATTTAAGTGTGCAAAATTTCGGCACATCCAGCGACGCTGAAATAACCTCTGCAGTTGCAAGCGTCGTTAAATAAAACATAACATAACACTTCTTTGCAACGTCGCATGGTAAAGGTCCATGTGATGGCATTGGAGGAACTGTTAAAAGACTTGACATGAGAGCCAGCCTATACAACATCCTATAACACCCTAAAAAAAAAACTGTTTGATTGGTCACAAAAAACATTTCTAACGTGTCATTTATATTTTGTCCATTGAATAAGCACAAAAATCACACTTAAAATTTGCAGGCCAGATACCACAATCTAAAAGCAATAACTGGTACATTAAAATTACATTCTTTTACTCCATTGTCAGAAACTGAAGATTTAATAAAACAATTTTCTTTCGAGAAAGGAGGTAGGCGAATGAAAATTTAAAGTGTAGTGCTTCTGTTTCTGTCACTATATATTCAAAGCAGAACAACATTTCCTTACATATATTGGCATTGAGAATGTGTCTTTGATGTTCTATAAACTAGTAGGTATATTGAGTGCTCAAGATTCTTATAGAATTGTTAAAATTCTTCAGTTCAGACATGTAAGATGCATTCTATTACAAAATGACTTCCTCTGCTTTTGGTGTAGCTCAAGGTCTCTGTGCAGTTTTCACCCAAGACTGCCTAACATATCAGCACTCTGTATCTTTTCGTTGGATTTTTTGAAGAGCTGTGTCTACATCCCTCCTTGCAACATAGATCAGTCATTCCTGCGCTTAAAACCCGTTTAATCCCATTGTCCTATGGAACGTAATTCACTTCATAACCGACTGCTGTGTCGAGTGCTTACTCTCAGTCAAATAATTCGACAATGTTTTCTGAACGCACTCTGTCAAAGATTTTCAACAATTGCTTGGTTTATTCCCACCTAATCACCAATGGTTGAAGTAACTGCTTGCTGGCTACGTCATGTCTACAGGTATGCAGACTTATTTATATTTCTGTTAGGGGTATATAATTCTAAATTTTCTATAACATTGTTGTCTGGAAATGTATGTGTGAGCCTCTATAGATGAACTCAAGTCGATGTTTCTACCAGTGTTCAAGATAAATGTGTTTACATTCAGTGTCATATCTATAAGACATTGGGACAATATAGATTATTTCTCTACTATGATTTTTTTCAGACAAGAGGTAATGCAACTTGGTGTCATCTAGAATTACCAGACTCCTCTTTTGTCTGGACCTTTCCTCCTAAGAGGCCTTTGTTTGGGGTCTGGGTGGATTTAAAAAAAAATCAAGAAATGTCCTTTTCGTAACTTGTAGATATGTCTGATCTTTTGAAATTACCTGATTTGACGCCTTTTTCAAGTAATTTGCCTGTAGGTGGCAGCAGCATCGACGAAATATACTCTTTGCCAACGATCATAACTCTCTTTGGTTACAAAATAATATTAAATTCACATTTTGTACGGTCTTTTTATGTATTTTGATAGTAATTATACATCCATTGGCTTTCATATTTAGTTAACTGTAAAATCATTTTATATTATTAAGTTTTATCATAAGTATGCTGCAATAAAATAGATACTGACATAATTTCAAGTATAATGTAGGTCTAAGCCTAAATTTAATTAGATATTTTCTGTCCTCTTTAATAATTATAGTTCCCTTGACTTTCTTATGTAGCTAAGTGTAACATCATAATTATTTTACTTTTAAGTATGATATAAGCCTAAATCTGTACAGTAAATATTTTGTAAGAAAATAGATATTGACGTAATTTATAGTATAATATAGGCCTAAGCGTAAATCTAAGTACATATTTTTTGTCCTCTTTTTTTTCGAACAATGTCCTCCTTTTTGAAGCTTTGTGACCTCTTTTTATCGATGTGAATCTGGTCATCCTACTGTCATCTGACAACCAATTAGGACAAATAATCAACCCAGCAATAAAGAAACGACTTTACTAATGTCTCCAAAATGGGGGGGGGGGAATGGATGGAAGGTATCCCCAATATCCCGATTTTCTTCACAAAATTCCTCTTTCAATGAAGGAATCCATACAGGATAGTGTGCAAGGGGAATCTGCCCCTGACATTTTATTTCTATGTCCAACAACATTTTTGACAAGATATTAGAACAGACACAAGTATACAGTCAACAGATTGCAGCATGGAAACTGCTGCTGACTGCGTGTCACATAATAGATTCCAAGAGATAAAAAAGAACCTTCATTTTAACGACAGAGAAGACAGATACTACAAAGTGAGGCAATTGTATGATTTAGCTAATGAATCTCTGAAGAAATACGTTTTCTTTGTGATAAGTTATCAATTTTATTGACGAAAGGATGGTGAAGTATTGAGGCAAGCACATATTGAAAATACATATGAGGGGAAAACCAGTAAAATTTTGGTATAAACTCTGGATACTAGCCTATGTAGTTATGATGGATATCCGTTTCAAGTTTTGCCATACCTACCAGGGAAAAAAGGATAACAATAATGAACCATTGTCGTTTAGATTTGTGAAATTGCTTGCATCCTTAATTGAAAACCCTAAAAAGCATGCTATTTATATGGATAACTTCTTCACATCCTACAAACTAGCTGTCATGATGAAAGAAAAAGGTTTCTTTGTGACAGGAACTATTCAGGAAAATCGCATCGAAAAATGTCCACCCAATCCATCTTTCAAAATGAAGAAAATGAAAGATGGGCTATCGACAAATGTTTGGATACAAATAATAATAATATTAGCATAGTTTGCTGGAATGATAACAAAGTTGTGACAGTTGTCACCACTTTTGAATGCCTCGACCCTAAAAAGGAGAAGTGCAATGAAGGACAAAAGGCTCAAGAACTAACAACGCAATCTCACATCCTATAATAAGTACAAGAATGGAGTTGACCTCTTCGATAACCTGATGGCTGTATACCACATCTGGATTTGAGACAAGAAGTGGTACTTCCCTCTATTCACAAATATCTTGGACACCATGGTGGTAACATCCTGGAAGCTCTACACTACTGCAGAGCTGGGTATTCATGACCTGCATATGTTTCGAAGAGAGTAAGTAATCAACTTATTTTATGATATTAGTAACCATATGACATACACTGCATATTTATTATTATTATTGTCCACACCTGTGGAGTAACGGTCAGCGTGTCTGGCCGCGAAACCAGGTGGCCTGGGTTCGAATCCCGGTCGGGGCAAGTTACCTGGTTGAGGTTTTTTTCCGGGGTTTTCCCTCAACCCAATATGAGCAAATGCTGGGTAACTTTTGGTGCTGGACCCCGGTCTCATTTCATCCGCATTATCACCTTCATTTCATTCAGATGCTACATAACCTGAGATGTTGATACAGCGTCGTAAAATAACCCAATATTATTATTATTATTATTATTATTATTATTATTATTATTATTATTATTATTATTATTATTTTCAGACTGGCAACGTTTTTCTTGAAGAGTAGTGGTACGCCGAAATCCAGACCAGGGCCAGAGTCGAAAAGAAAATGTCTTATGGGCGTCAGATTCGACAACATGGGCATTTCACAGCAAAAAAGTCGTCAGGAAAACAACTTCGGTGTGTCTGCTGTCCAAAGAGAAAGCCAACAACAATGTGTGTGAAGTGTAAAATGGAATTCTGTGCCAAATGTTTTGAGAAATATACATAGTAAAATTAATGGATGAAGATGTGAAAGAAAATTAATGTTTCTTAGTAATGTAAATTAATATACTAATAGATTTCTCATATAGCCACAATGTCCTATGTATAGGACACACTATATATTTGAAATTTGACTTTTTTTTTTTTTTAATCCAGTGTATACCCATTGAAACAATGTATCTGCGTTCGTTTAATAAAAAAATATTAAAATAAATTACGGATTACTCTTGTTCCTTATATTGAACTTCAACATAAATAATAAATGTGGAGTTGTTCATCAGATTATATTATGTACTTCGTAAGTCTATCTTTATGATCAGTACCATAATAAAATATCTACCCACATCTGAAAATAAACTTTCAGAGATATATATTTTATATATTACGTATACCTAGCAAACTTTTTATGTTTAACTTTTCACTTGTGTAATGTGAATTGGACGCCATTAGACATTACATTTAGACAGACATTGATCACTCTCAAACATGTTACATAATATACAGTATGTCCCACTCTTCTGCAGGAAGGCAGTTTATTGCATCTCCATATGACTCAAATAAAGACAGAGTTCGAGGACGACAGCTGTGATCTCACATCAGAGATTAAAGTTGAAGAAACTGCAGTGCCAACTAATTCTGTTCTGCTAAAGTGTAAAGATGAGGTAAGTGGAGCTCATGGGATGCAGTGACTTTTCTTCTAGTATTAAAGGGCCTGTTAACTTATGCATTTGTAGATAGAAAATTATTATAATAGATCAGATACAGAGTTTAGTTTCTGTGAAAACTCGACCATCATATGATAAATAGATTAATCCTCCTGCTGAACAGCGATGCAGTTGTTCATCCATTTCTAATTCCGAATGGTTGGGTAAGATGCACTTTGCTGAAGGGAAAATATTTATTTTGTAAAGGTATTTTGCAAGGCAGTCGTGAACTGTTCTTAGGTGAGTTGCCGGAATTAGAGTAGTGACGTCACACATCCCAGCTCTGCTAAGCTTGTTCGCTGCATCACTGGTTAGTGTGTCTTTTCTAGTGCAAGTACCTGGAGTTGCAACGTATCTTATAGTTATTTCCACGAGTTACAGCCGGAATTAGGTCATGGGCTATGAAAAGCCCAGAAGAGGTTGTATTAAATGAATATAGAAAGGAAACAGCGAGCATACAGACTGTCAAAGGAGCACAGATTGGCGTGTCTGCAGTCCATGTGTTTCTTCAACAACTCATCAACATTGCTCCTGCTGTTGTGAAATTGTCATGAAAGGAAGTGCTGAGTGCATTACATTTTTATAATGACTTTACACATTGAACACTGCTAAAATAACGGGAACATACATACACACTTATCGTTTACTCTTACAGACTATTCACTAGATTAATTCTTGAAATCCTCTAGATAGTGGAAAGAAAACATAATTAATAAAATCGTGAATAATACCCTGAGCCTAACATTGGGTATAGTCCACCACTTTGGAGTAATGGTTAGGATGCCTGACCGTGAAATGATTGGACCTGAGTTCAAATCCTGGTTGAGGCAAGTTATCTGGTTGAAATTTTTTCTGGGGTTTTCCCTCAGCTCATTAAGAACAAATGCTGGGTAGCTTTTGGCAGTAGACACTAGACTCACTTCACTGGCATTATCACCTTCATCTCATTCAGACACTAGATAATCATAGCAGTTGACAAAGTGTCGTAAAATAACGAATAAAAATATCTGTATATACATTTCAAACTGCCGGAAAGGAACATTTTATTTTTTTATTTTATTTTCAGTCTGACTCATAGCTGAGCTCGACATATCGACAGAATAACAAGCAGTTTGAATAGCATGTATAATGTGACCTCGATTTTGTCGAAATGCTATAACTCGAATATTCTATTTCTCGAAGAATTTTCTAGGTCCCGACCATATTATATGTACTTTACATGTTAATAGGTCGATAAATCGAAATTCGATATTTAGAATTTTCGATATCTAGAAGCAAAATTTTGATCCTAAAAGACAGGAAATACTCTATATTAGGAATTCTGTAGTGGCTGAGATGAACGGATATTCGCTTGATGATAGTAATTCAGTTCTCAGTATTGCATGTCCCAATGACGATGAAGAAGATGAAGAGGAGGTAGCCATCCATACTCCTGATGAATGGTTACAGTACCAACAAATTGTCAGTTGTGACACTAACTATGATATCTTCGTTAATGTGGACGCTCAAATTATCATGACTGAGAATTCAAGGGATGCAGATGTAGATAGTGCAAGAATGGACCAGAGTAGTGTAACAGGGGATTCAGAAGAAGATGACTTTGTCGAGATTCGGCAGGTCGAATGTTATCCACCACCATCTGCGAACCAGGCTTAGGTGCTCTAGCAATTCGACAGTCATATGTGAATGATAATCTTTTCAGTGCTGTTAATGTGTTGGAAAATTACGTGGAAGAAAACAAGATGAAAAGAAAATGACAGACTATTTGCAGTAGTACAGTATTTCTCTTGTCAAAAATAATCGTGCATGTACAGGTAATCTTTTAAAGACATGGTACGGTACGTTATATTGTAATTTTTCAATTAAATTTCAATAACTCGAAATTTCTATAAGTCGAACTATTCTTTTGATCCCTTTGCGATTCGAGAAATCAAATTCAGACTGTCAGATTGTAATACATAAATTTCAGTAGTGAAAAATAAATTAGTTTATTATCGAAAGTACAGTAATAAAAGGAATCAGAATTGGAAATCGGTTTAAATTAAAAACATAATATATATTCCACCATTATTACTGATTTCTTTCAATAAACATTCTAAACCTAAGAAAAAGAACTAAATTCTCTATACCTTTATAATAATAAGGTTACTTCAAAATGTTACCAAATGTTTCTTCTTTTTGCAAATTTTTAATAACTTTACCTCTCACATACATCTTTTGCGATGTTAATGATAACTCGTTTGGAAAAAAAATATATATTAATAATGGATTCCAAAAACCTGTTATAATGAGATTTTTTAAGTAAATTCAAAGTTTTGACTCTTATATACGATAGAAAAAGACGAATGGCTTTTTACCAAGAGTCTTGGCTATTAAATAAATATTTTATAGCAATAGAGGCCTACATATCGGGAGTTTTTATTGGGCAAAATTATTATTTTCAAAGTTCCTTGAACCACAAGGAAAAGGAACTCTTCACAGCTTCCAGCTTCTCAGGACAGTACACCGGAGCGATACATCATGGAACATCTTTGGCTACATAAAGACCTTACTCCTATTCAGTGCTTAACGTTCATATAATCTAATTTTTCTATACAAAATCTTTATTATGAGAACCCCTTTCATTTTAAGATAACAGGACCTTTAGCTTTACATCATTTTCATCACAGTTATTATACCTATACTGTACGTACAGGGATTTTGGCATATCACAGAGCCATTAATATTGTTTATGAAAATTATTTACTCCTTTATTTCAGTATACCCTGAATTTTAAATAGGCCTATGGTAATGTGTTAATATTTATATTCAAAATTAGTTTCATCTCTTACTGTTTTAAGGGCGGGGATGCAGTGCCTAGGGACAACCTGCATTTTGATTTTACAACTTTCTTCCTGTAACCTGAGTTCTTGTTATGATTTTTTAGCAACTAAGCATTGCTGTATATGCAAATGTTAATACTCGACTTACTGGTTTCTATACTTGTATCATATTCACGTGTTGTACCATACATTCATGGAAGAAAAAGTGGCCGGCTTAGAAACGTCTTCATAGTAGCCATGCAGTACAGCTGTACAGACATTTTGCATCATATTATCTTTAAGATTCCACTCACTATTTTCTCTCCCATGCCTTCAGAATGAAACTAAACTTGTTCTGCTGTTATCAATCTCTAATTTAGATTATGATATAAGTCACGAAATTTCTAAATATATGAATTTGACAATGAATGAAATTTCATGTGCACTTCATTTGTTCACTGTACACACATATGGAAGGGACATTGGCAGGACCGTATTTAGATATTCTGCCACCCGGGGGGGGGGGCAGTTTATATTCTGCTGCCCCATTCCTTATGCGATTAAGTGCAATGTAAAGAGTCATACAACTTAACTGAAAAAGTTCTTTAAAAACATTTCATGTAATTTACTGCAAAAACAAGTTTTTAAAATAACAGTTATCAAATAATTTTGATAAATTAATTTAATGTACTTCATGTTCCATTGAGCTCACCCAGCCGCAAACAATGCGAACATGTTCATTACGTCATCGTACTCCATACCGTTACCAGTCCAGATTCAATATAGAGTACAGTCAAGGCATCTAGACGGTCAATGAACTGACTCGATGACTGTTGGTAAGTTTTCACACTACAGTAATCATTGTTCATAATTAAATAATCACTAAATCACATACCAATCAACCTATCAGGCTACAATCACTTCATATATGCAATTATTCCAAATAAACAAACAGTGAGCATTATTAACTACGCCTCAGTTCAGTTTCGAAAATGAGTAAGGACGTTTTGGTTCAAAATTGTTTGCTAAATTAAATTCTAAGTCCAATGCCACTAATTTAATTTGTCAATCCCTTTCCATTAATTTCTTAGATTATTAAATGTTATTACCTCATTTCTCATTATTGTCACTCTTTTTGTAGCATAATCTCAAACAGGTATATTGACTGTTTAATGGATGTTACATGTTTATTGTCGCTTTGAGAATGAGAACGACATCGCGCCTTTTCACAGGTTAATTATTGGTAACCGCTCTTTTTTTTGTAGCAAACGTATTTTTTATGTGTTTCTGGCTTGTTCGAATGTCGTAACAAGATATTTTCTTGGAAAGATTTTATTACACGATTAAAATTTATTTACCAATATCAATTTTTAAGTTTATTTTTTCATTACTTATAACGAAATTCACGAACTCAAAAATGTCACCCCCTAGATTCTGCGGCCCCAGACTGCCTGCCCTCCGATAAATGTTGGTACACACATTGGCAGAGGTTTGTGTGGCAGCTCAGTGATGTAGTGCTTGCTCGTCTGTTTTTCTGCACATCTGCTTTTAATCCGTCTGTATTTCTCTCCATCTGCCTTTCTATTCGTCTGTTTTTCTATCCATCTGCTTTCTATTCGTCTGTTTTCTGCCCATCTGCCTTTCTATCCGTATGTTTTTATGCATATTTGCTTCCTAGCCATCTGATTCTCTGCATACCTGCCTTTCTATCCGTCTATTTTTCCGCACATCTGCCTTTCTAACCATCTATTTTTCCGCACATCTGCCTTCCCATCCATCTGTTTCTCCACACATCTGCCTTCTATCCATCTGTTTTTCTGCACATCTGCCTTTTTATCCGTCTGTTTATCTGCACTTATGCCTTTCCATCCGTCTGTTTCCACACACATCTGCCTTTCTACCCGCCTGTTTCTCCACACATCACCCTTTTTATCCATCTGTTTTTCAGTACATCTGCCTTTCTACCCGTCTGTTTCTCCGCACATCACCCTTTTTATCCATCTGTTTTTCAGTATATCTGCCTTTCTATCAGTCTGTTTTTCTGCACATGGACCTTTGTATCCGTTTGTTTTTCTGCACATCTGCCTTTCTATCCGTCTGTTTTTCTGCACATCTGCCTTCAATCCGACTCTTTTTCTGCACATTTTCCTTCTATCCGTTTGATTTCCTGCACATCTGCCTTTGTATCCGTTTGTTTTTCTGCACATCTGCCTTTCTATCCGTTTGTTTTTCTGCATTTCTGCCTTTGTATCCGTCTGGTTCCACACACATCTGACTTTCCATCCATCTGAGTCTCTGCACATCTACTCTTCTATCCGTCTTTTTTCATGCATATCTGCTTTCTATCGGAAGGAGGTTGCAACTGTAGCAATGATCAGTTGTAGTTACGTCACAGACACTGTACTGTAACACGCCTCGATGTTCTTACTTGAATCCGATGCTGACTGGTGGACCATTCTGCTTCAGTTGGTGATAGAGCCAAAATCCGTCCGAAGACAACTAGATAAGCCCCAAGTCCCTCCTATATAAACATCGGAAACCCATACTGCCCCCAGACTTCATCCCAGCCTATTTTCATTATTGTAGATGATGAAATGAGGAGTAGGTGAAGTGAGTTGGTGAAATGATAAAATGAAATGAGAGCACCCTGACAGAAACCCTCTGCATTATTTGTTTGTCCACCACAAATTTTTAATGAGCTGGTAGAGGATCGAACCCAGGCTGCCTGGATGGAGGACTATCGTGCTAAGCGGCCATTTGTGTAGGTTAACTTTCTTGTTTCTGTGCAAGTCACGTGATCTGGCTATGATACCATCCACACGAGCAGGGACAGATTTAAGTATATTGCCACCTGTAGGCAGTGCTAAAATTTTCCGCCCTCCAACTCGCACAAACAATTTATAAGCAGCTGTTATGCAGGTCATGTTTAGTTTAAATTAGTTTTAAATGAAATGTTACAATTCAGAAAAAAGTAAATTATGGGAATCAAAATACATGCATCTTACTTGTGAATTATAAATATTTCATTCCCACTTTCTTCACAGCATTGATAATGATGTCATGCTTATCTGACAAAGAACATCAGATTCGATGCAAAGAAACATATTCAAATTTTTCATTGTTGAAACAAAATTGGTTTGTGAAAGCCAGGCTGTGGTTTATTTTTGAGCATTGATTTTGTTGGTGATTTAACTATTAGGCATACGAGTATTTCTTACTTCTATAAAGAGTATATTAAGTAGGCTAAATTGAAAAATAAACTCCAACTCTTTATGGATACACATACACTCGCCTAATACACGACATAACTCTACACAGATACATATCATGCATAACGTGGCGCTTCGAAGTGGTGTGCAACTTGGAAATGTGTCACAGTCCTGCCATCTATCCGCAGTATGTAGAACCTGAATCACGTTAAGTGAAGCAGGTAGACATTAGACACACACACAACTTTCATATCGAATTTTATAGTGCATATGTTGGAAAGTGATTAAATAGTATTGTTCACGATATACATTTTAAATACAACTGAGAGTTGTGATTACTATTCATAGCGATAAAATAATAGACACACATCCAATTTGATTTTTAACAATACATTCTTGTTTATACAAGAAGTTAAATTTAAGCATTGTCATAGTATAATAATATGATACCAGTATTACAGTATAATTATTCAGCTGTACACTTTCCTTTTACTCTCGCCTTGACCGCGACAATGCGATAACAAAACAATATCCGACTTCCGCAAGGTGTGTAAGAACAAAGATTTACCAAACAGTCTTTTAAAAACACATTTCACTATAAAATTAAAATGCAAAGTAAGGAAGAGAGAGAAAATGCCGCCCTAGGCAGTTGCCTAGTCTTAAATCCGACACTGCCCACCAGGCAACAGTCACTCTGTGGTCCAACGAGGCCTTGTGTTAAACTGCAGATCTTTATCTCCTCTTTAAATTACAATTATCCCCAGACATTCGTCAGTATGTTGTTGGACATCGAATTTACATTCACGATAATTTTCTCAAATCACATTCACTTTGAAGAGTGCTTCGTGGACAGTCACATATTATGCATTGCTTGTACATTAATCAGTAAGTCGGGTTTTCAGACTTTGCATCTTTGCTTTAATTATTGTCTCGTTCGTTTTAATTATTTAAGGCTTTACTAGGCCTGTTTAGTTTACAGCGGAGTGTATTAGTAAACTCACTTTTATTAGATAATTATTGTGTGGGATCACGTACATAATATTTGAAGTAGTATTTTTAATGCTTCTAACCTTTTCGAATTTTGATTACAGTTTCTATATTAACTTTCACTGCTGCTTCTGCTCATTCTGTAGACTGAGTATGAGATAGTTACGCGTGTCTCTTTGCTGAATCACAAAATTCAACTACATTAGACAAATCTCCTCTTTTTCCATGAAACACAAGACGACTTTGGACGGACTGCTTCACCAAACACTCATGTGTGCTTTATTAAGTAATGGAAAACAATGTATTCACCCATGTGCATTCTGTTCTGCGAGCGATAGAGTAATGCAATAAATTTAGTTCCAATACGGTTGGCGCTTGTTTCCTCTAGTTTTTCAGCTATTACATCGTCAAAAGTTTCTTCTTTTTTTTTTCTTTGCAGGAAATGAGTGACGTTGACGTAGTGGAAAAGGATCTCGTGTTGAAATCTTTCAAATGCGATGTCTGTGGACAGAGTTTCTGTGAGCTTACAGACCTGGAAATTCATGCATGCATGCTAAAATGCGTTTGCTGCGGTGAATATTTCTCTTGTCTGCAGTCGTTAGACAGACATGCACGGTTGCATTCACTCGAGAAACCATTCAAATGCGGTATCTGTCAGAAGTGCTTTTCGCAGTCGACACATTTACGGATTCACCTACGCGTGCACACAGGCGAGAAACCTTATAAATGCCATGTTTGTGGAAAGCTCTTCTCCACTTCTTCACAGCTAAATGTGCATGCACGTCAACATACCGGCGAGAAACCATATAAATGCGACGTGTGTGGAAAGTTTTTCTCGCAATGTTCAAACCTGAAAATTCACGAACGTCATCATACTGGCGAGAAACCATATAAATGTGACGTGTGTGAAAAGACTTTCTCTCAACATTCAGGCCTGAAACTTCACGCACTCGTCCATGAAGGCGAGAAACCATTTAAATGCGGTACTTGTGGAAAGTGCTTTTCCCGTTCAGCGAATTTCAATCGACACTCTCGTGTGCACACAGGGGAGAAGCCATTCAAGTGCGATGTGTGTGGAAAGTGTTTCTCGAATTCTTCTTATTTGAAAATGCATGCGAGCCAACACACAGGCAAGAAACTGTTCAAGTGCGATATTTGTGGAAAATGTTTTTTTCAACTGCGGATTTTGAAAACTCACGCGCGTGTGCACACCGGCGAGAAACCGTTTAAGTGTGATGTTTGTGGAAGGTGTTTTTCACAGTCGGGTTGCCTGAGTACGCATTCACGCGTTCACACTGGCGAGAAGCCTTTTCAGTGCGATATCTGTGGAAAATGCTTCTCGCATTCCGGATCGTTGACTACACATTCTCGTAAGCACATCGGCCCGAACTCGTTGAATTGCAGTCTTCGTTAATAGTGGTATACAGATCTACCGATAAGAAGTTACTGGTTTTCAATGAATTTATTTTTTATGGGATTTTCAAAACTACAAATTTGTGTATTGATCGCCGAAATTAATTTATTATGTCTCATTCATCCCCGACAATAAAGTTTAGCCTTTGAAAGTGTGATATGCAAATGAGTGACATCGGCTTGTTGAATGATTTGTTCTTGTTGGGCAACGCGATGATTGTTGTTGCGTATTGTGCTAGTCGTCAGTTATTATTACAGTAATATAATCTGTGTACTGAAGTTGGACATTTACAAGACTATTAAACTGCCAACGCGACTCAAAGAGGTTTAAGGCGTTAGTGAGCGTGTAGCATTGCCACGGTTCCAGCGTTTCAGTAATAGACGAGACCTTAAACATTTACATTGCCATGGACGACTTGCAGCTTTGGAAGGAAATCTTAAAAAAAAAAAAAAAAAAAAATAGGAAGAAAAAAAACCGCGTGTCAGAAGAACTTGGTGCATGAAAAATACAATACATCCCACATTAAGGTGCATAGAAAATCATACAATTTTTATAGATCTGCACCTCATTAATTGACACGTGAACAGGCTCAATGCAGAGTGAATTTCTGTCATCAGCTTATCGCTAATCCCATGGATGATAGGTTTACCACTTGTGATGAGAAATGGATCTATTACTGTAACTGTGTCACCATCAGCCTACTAAAGTCAATTCCATCCCAAAGTAAGGTTATGTGTCCGGTGAAATTTTGAAGATCTGAATCACTGAGAGTTTCTTCCAAATGGACATGCAACCGCTGCGAATACGAGTTCATGAAGCTAGAACGAGTTCAAGAAGTTTTGAGAGAGATATGCAGCATTAGTTGTTCAGAATAGAATTTGCTTGCAGAAGGACAATGTCATCCCCATTCCACTCCAACAATCATGGAAAAAATCCAGGAGTAGTGAGGAATCTAATTTCTAGATCAGCCAGTGTATAGCCCTGATCTTGTGCCTTGAGATTGCTGTTTCAATCCATGGTCTATATCCTGCGTGGAAGAAACTTCCAAACTTCTCTATCCATTGGAATCGATATCCAATTCTTTACATCGAAACCAAAAATTGGTACCGTCTGGGATAACAAACCTCACTGTAAAGTGGCTCAAGACCTTAGAATCCAATGGTATTTACTTTGAAGATTACGTTAATTTCTTGTCACATCACAATCCAACTGAATTTTTGCTCCCAAACGGACATTACTTACAAGACTGTATCTATGTAGACTTCAAATTTTATATTTCACTTGATTATTTCTATTATTAGACAAATACGCATGTCATATATAATGATTGCAAAAGAAAGCAAGATATTACTTACAATCACACTATATAATGCTTTTTCCCATTCTGCCATGGAGAAGGAAAGGTTGACCTCTGTACAAGCGCCACCTTCAAGTCCGAATACGCATGGAAGTCTAAATTTTTTAGTAAAAGAAGGAGAATATTATGAGGAGCTGGCGTACAGAAAGCAACATATCCTTATTAACAAATGATGAAGGATGGATAGAACAAATAAAAATTCTCTTCGGCACCAGGACTTGATCCGGGTGTTCACCTCTACGTGCTGACGCTTTATCCACTTAGCCACACCAGATTCCAGTTCTGATGCCGGATCGAGTCTCCTCAGTTTAAGTTCTAAGTCTCAGTTTTCCCTTTGGTGGCCTAACCTCATGTATTGTGTCACAGAATATGTGACAGTGGCATAATGTCCAATGCACTACGTACAGAGGTGCACTCATTACGACTAAATGGCCGGGATCCGACGGGATGAGCGCCGTCTTGAATCACTAAGTGATTACTTACGCATATCATATTATTATGAGGTACCGAAGTACATATGATATTTCCGTGAAAGAATTCTGCGTTACTATATGATGAAGGGTGGATAGAACAGAGAAGAATTCTCGGAACTGGAATTCGGTGTGGCTTAGCGGATAAAGCGTCAGCACGTAGAGCTGAAAACCCGGGTTCGAGTCACAGTACCAGAGAGAATTTTCTCTGTTCTATCCATCCTTCACCACAATATGGTAATGCAGAATTCCTGCACTGAAATATATGTACTTCGGTACATCATAATAACTTGTTAACAGAGTTTTCAGGAAGAGAGAAATTCTGATGAAGGATATATACAACAATTGAAGCCATGAATTCCAAAACAACACAAGTCCTTATTTTGACGCTATATGAGTTATGGGTATCACTGGAATCACCTTGTCATAAACTTTCATATGACATTCAGAACGGCACAAAAATTTTCATTTTCAAACATGTTTCTCGAATGATGATAATCAAAACATCACAAAGGCATTAATAAATGTTGTTCTGATTCTCAACGCAGATGTACTTTTAGTAAGTGCGGCTCATTTCCAGAACAACACAAGTATACATTCCACCGACTCTCGCTGAGCGGAGCTGCTTCCACATCAGCTGTTACATTGTATTCTTGCGAAAAATGTTTCTGTTTTGGATCATTTTATTAAACATTACATTGCCCAGAGTGTGAAAAAAACTGTATATTTTCACTGATGCATGTACAGCTCGAAACTGAAACAACACTGTTGTCAAATATTTACGTCACTTAGTGGAAAGTGAACGTTTTCAATAGGCCTACATGAGATATGTTTTTTTTAGTGGGTTACTTTACGACGCTGTATAAACATTCATGTTATTTAGCGTCTCAATGAAATGAAGGTCATAATGCCGGTGAAATGAGTCCGGGGTCCAGCAGTGATAGATACTCAGCATTTGCTCATATTGGGTTGAGGGAGTTACTACCAGGATTCGAACCCGGGCCGCCTGGTTTCACGGTCAGAAGCGCTAATCGTTACTCCACAGGTGTGGACTGAGACATGTTTATCCTACAAAAGGCCACTCCTATCTACCCTGCGATAGAGATTTTGCTCGAATAGAGTTAAAGAAGATGAAGCAGGATACTGTATACACTCATCAGCAATGCATGGATATAATGGAGAAGATTGCAAGTAATATAAACATTGTTCACGTCGATCAATCCATGATTATGGATTACGAAACCTTCTTTGAAAAAGTGAAAGAACCTGAGCCATTGTCGAAACATGAAGAAAAGTGGAAAGTGACATCAGACAAGAATACTTAGTATCGCAGTATCTCTGACTGTTTGCACATCATCTAGTGGACTAGTGACACAGACTTTTCAGTTCAAACAAAATAGTGTTTCTAATTTGACAGTTTTAAAGAAAGCTTACAACAGTGAAATTACTACTATAGTTTTAAACCTATGAAAGCAAAATACATTTTGAAGTATATATCTTCCATTGATGGATTGCATCGGCCATACTTTGATTATGGAACCTCAGACAATGATAACGCTGCCTCAGAAAGTGAAGCCTGGGACTCAGAGTAAATATTTTCAGTGCCATGTATCTTCTGAAATCTTTCTAATATGATTTAACAAAAATTGAAGTGTTGCCATTTATTGTTTATGCAATTAAAAATTAACACTTCATAGTTAAAAAAAGTTTCAATGATTTCCAAATCAGCACAGAAACACGATTTTTTTTAATTTTTTATACTGAACCTATTCATAGAGTAGATGTAATACTTTTTAAGGCACAAAGTCATTATAATGTCTATGTACAGAAAAAGAAATCAAAGTAATATCTTTATTAGATTTAAAGATATACAAAAGAAACTGTTTATCTCAAAGGTTTGGTAAGTGGACTTGTACTTTTCTGGAATCTATGGCTTCAATTGTTTACCTGTTTCATGTGTTCTTCATATTCTTAAGATGTATAAAAAAGAATTGTATATAATGAACATAAAGTATTGAGTATATTATTTTATGGGTACTGTTTGGATTAAACATACTGACACCATTTCCACAATACAAGTTCCTACCCTTCCCCCTCCCATCTTCGACAGAATATGCTTTGGTACCTGTACACACTGCCATTCACGTCGACAACCCTTCTAATTATGAAATCCTAAATTAGACTGTTCACAACAATATTCACAGTCCTCCAAGGCAAACGCCGACGATGTTCGTCGAGCCCAGCGACGCTCGTTGATGTTCATCGCCGTAAAGAAACCATGCACATTCAAATCAACGGGACAGAATCCCAGCGAAGATCGCCGTAGCCAAACCGTAGCTTAAGCTAATAGGGGACGGTCGTTCAATTTTCTTCAAACTTGGCGGCGTAATGACCGCTCTATATTCTCTTTCTAACTCGTTGCTTCAACCAGAAGCCGTTGTCGCCTCTCTATATTTATATCAAATGCCTTACTTTAATAATACCGAACAGCTAGCAGTTTTGCTTGCGAACGACGCTGGTGCTGCTACCTACCTGCCGGTGTGTGGTGATACTCGCGAAACAAGCTGTAATCAACTGCAATGTATACTGTTGCTGGGCTAGTTAATAGTTTTATTAATTAGTGCTGTCTTAAAATGTCAGGGTGTATGTATGCTGTTTATAATTGTGACAATTGCAGCATTACAAATTGCTCCAAATCGTACTATCGATTTCTGACAGTTCATAAAACGTGAGTCAACAAAATTCGTTATTAGGCCTAATGCCTTTGTCTCTGTTGATAGAACAATAAAAATTAGCTTTTTTTTATTTAGGCGTAATAAATGAATAGAAGTTAAAATATATTGGAAATATTTCCGACAGTTCATAAAACGTGAGTCAACAAAATTCGTTATTAGGCCTAATGCCTTTGTCTCTGTGTTGATAGAACGATAAAAATTAGCTTTTTTATTTAGGCCTAATAAATGAATAGAAGTTAAAATATATTGGAAATTTTAAGGTTTTAGCAAATTAAGTTTTAATGTTGTCTACATGCCTATTATTACAAGCATCAGAATACTACCATTTTTATTTTTGCAGTTGTCAGCAATGGGTATATAAAGCATTATCACTAAAGCAAAGAAAAATATGTAACAATTAATAATTACAGAAAGTAATATGAAGTATGCAATATTCTCATAATATACAGCTCTGATATAAGGTAATTTTGCATTAAATACTATTCAACATTTCTAAAGTGTTTCATACATTATTCCTCATTAGTAACTCACGTTTTAAACAATAGTCCGAATCCCGCTATGTTAATATTTGTATATGTGGACGTAATTCCATCCCCCTCCGCTAGATGTCAGGTCCGCGATATTTCGTACTCACGGCAGTGCTACTAGTATAGTGTATATAGCTGTCCGGTATTCTTATAGGCCTAATACCGGTAAGGTATTTGGTTATATAACTCGTCCCAAAAACAGGTACTATTAGGCAGGGTGCACACAATCAGACGCGGCGCAACGCGACATTTTGTCTGTTGGTACTTGTCTCCCATTGATTTCTTATGATGCGATGCACACAGAATCAGACGCGGCGCGACGGTCGCTAGGAGACACAAGGAGACACGAAGAGACAACATCGAATGACTGCTTGAAGTTCGTCGCGAGGAGACTGTCTGATAGCTGCAGTGTACTGCGCATGCGTTACTAGTGGCTATGATTGCACGCTTTCCTTATCTACAAAAAATACTATTGTTGTGTAGTGCACATCATTCATAATGGAGCTTGATGCGGATGAATTAGGTGTTTTAGTACAGGAAAGATACGTTCTGTACAATCTTTGAAACAATATCACGACATTAATGTGGTTTCTAAAAATATGTGAAAAATTGCAGATGAGATGAAAGCACCAGGTGAATAATAATAATAATAATAATAATAATAATAATAATAATAATAATAATAATAATAATAACAACAACACTGCGTAACAAATTTTAACTTTTTTTTTTTTGCGCTGGGCATATGATACATGTTTTTATATGATTTGAGCCTCCTGAATACGAATATGACAATAAAAACAGTTGGTTACGGATTTTGAGAAATTTTAGAATTTATATCTATTCAAAATATTGCTTTATATAATGACACTAAGGTTAAATATTCACTGTTCAGAAGCAGTGGCGTATACTGTTTAAAGGGTTTGGGCTACCGCTGATCCTATTATTACACAAAATATATCTAACAATTACTTTAATTTTAATTACTATGGTAAAACTAATAATACAAAATTATTACATTATGTTATATTATAAACTTTTTCTTTTGTAATTTCCTTGGGCTACCGCCGGTAGCCCGCAAAATACGCCCCTGTTCAGAAGATTAGAGCTTTCTTTTACTGCATTTTCTTTTACACTGGGCATCAGGTACATCACGAACTAAAGTCCAACAATAGTCTGCTAGCATATTGATACTCCACTGTCCTTGGTATCTTTTTTCCATAGTTGAAATTTCTTGCTGAAAGCACTCACCATGCTCATCACTGAAATCGCCACAATTCTCGGCACACAAGTTGAGATGTGTGTGAAGGAAGTGAATTTTCAGGGACATTTTACAACCAATAGTTTCATACGTCAACCAGTGGCGGTTTTTCGGGGGAGGGAAGGGAGGAACGTCCTCCTCACATTTTTCTTCTTCTGCAAGTCAATACTAAATAAAATATGTGCCTTGAAATTCGAGAAAGATTCGATAATTTTTTATGTTCACAGCTCTAAGAAAACCTGGGTTGATTGAGTTTTAAACGACACGCGCTCATGTGCTGCGCGAAAACTGTGAGAAGGATGCGAGATTGTTAGTGGTGAGGAAAGGCACTCCGTTCCTCCTCTACTGCAGGCAATACACATAGATAACAGCGCACTAGCGGCCAGAGAAAGAAGCAGAGTTTTAAAGCAAGCGAATGAACGTGGTGGGAGGAGTTCCTCTCTGATTCTTCGCATGCGCGGTACATAGTGTAGCAGACAAACCGACAGGTCGCGTGGCAAGCTGGCTACTGCTGCCATCTAGCGATATTGCATTTAACCAGACTATAACACCATAGGAGCCATAATAAAAACAGTTTTAACACAAATCTGTGAAAGACAACATAATATGAACTTGTTGCTTAATTATAAATCAAATATTATTTATTGCACTTTATAGAGGATACTATTTATGGTTTGAAATTTTCGAGGATATTTGAAAATTAAAAGTCGGGTTTATATAGAAGAAAGCGGAAGTAGTTCTATATTACTAGACAGACGACAGCCAAGTTGCCAGTTTTATACAAATATTTTTGAAATTGAAAGTACTCTATTTTTAACATAAACAAAAAGAAATTAATCGGCCACCGGCAGCTCCTTTAAACCTTAAATGTTCAAACTATATTTTAACAATAATGGTAGTATGACTAGTATGACTTTACAAGAACTGACATTCTTCAAAATCTTGTTGTAAAATGTAGTCTACATGTGGCAACACAGACCACGTGGGTGGTTGCATTGTTCTCGCTTTTCTAACACTTCCGGTTCCGTGTTAGTAGCTAGTGTCTTCCAACACGTGTGATGCTGTAGTGTGCTCGAAAAATGCTGCGAGGTTGTGAACTTTTTGTAATTGTTAATTTGTGTAGTTATTCAATAATGAATGGAAGTGAAAACATATTATACAGACGTGGACAAATTATTAACAAAGTTGACGATTTTTATGACAAATCTGTTTACAAAATTTGACTTTTCAATTTAGACCACAGTTGACAATTTTGCATATTTCTATCATTACAATAGATAGAAATATGCAAAAATGTCAACTGTAGTTTAAATCGAAGAGTCAAATTTTGTAAAGATATATAATAAAAATCTTCATATTTTGCTAATAATTTGTAAATGTGCAAAAATGCCAACTGCTGTTTAAATTGAAGAGTCAAATTTTGTAAAAATATAAAATAAACATTTTCAGTTTTGCTAATAATTTGGAAATATCCAAAATGTAAACTGTAGTCCAAATTGAAGAGTCAAATTTTGTAAAAACATATAATAAAAATCTTCAGTTTTGCTAATAATTTGTAAATATGCAAAAATATCAAATGTAGTCCAAATCGAAGAGTCAAATTTTGTAGAAAAAAAATATACAATACAAATCTTCAATTTTGCTAATAATTTCGAAATACGCAAAAATTTCAACTGTAGTCTAAGCTGAAGAATCATATTTTGTAAAAAATATGTAATAAAAATCTTCAATTTTGCTAATAATTTGTCCACGTCTGTATTTTGGACAATTTAGAAAACTCAGTTTACAAGAACAGATTATTGCTATACAAAAAGGAAGGCCAACCCCAACACTATCTGGTCTTACATGTGGAACCAGCAAAGGCGGGAAACTGCAATTTTCCACAACATGGTACCAGAAAGCATCCTGGTTAACAGGTTGTGAACAAAGACAAATTCTTTTCTGTTTTCCGTGTGTTTTGTTTTCAATTTCCAAGGATGTTTGGTCCTTTAGTGGATTCAGTGACATTAAGAATCTGGGCCGCGTGATTCAAAGGCACGTAAAATCACGGGAGCATCTCGATAGCTCACTAAAATTAACATTCTTCGGTAAAAAAGAATATCGCATTGACCTAGCATTAAGTGAAGCAGCCAGGGTTTCTCGTGCGAAACACAATGAACAGGTGAAACAAAATCGGCATGTTTTATCCACTTTAGTGGACATTGTGTGTCTATTAGGAAGGCAAGAACTCGCGTTCAGGGGCGATGACGAAAGTGAAACATCGTCAAACCAAGGAAATTATCGCGAACTTTTCAAACTACTAATGAAGCGCGATGAAGTACTGCAAACGCATTTAAACAATTCTAAAGCGTTTGTTGGTTTGTCAAAAACAATACAAAATGATTTAATTGAATCAGTTGCCTGTCTTCTAAGAAAAGAAATAGAGGACGAAATTCATAAATCTGACTTCTTTGCTGTGGAAGCTGATGAAACTTCAGATGTGTCTCTCACTGAACAGTGCTCCATAATTTTGAGGTATGTAGATCCATGTGGTTATATTCAAGAACGCTTTTTTGGTTTCCACACTGTCACTGCCGATAGAACAGCCACTGCCCTGTACAATTTACTGGACCAACAACTGCAGCCATTGAATTACGAGGGAAAACTTGTTGCGCAATCTTATGATGATGCAGCAGTTATGGCGGGAGAATTAAACGGTCTACAGGCGAAGATCAAGCAGAAAGCTAAACGGGCATTATTTGTGCACTGTCATGCACACAGACTAAACCTAGTGTTGTCTAAGAGCTGCAGTAACATAGCAGGATGTAGGCTTTTCTTTGCCAGTATCGGTGGTTTCCCTTCGTTTTTTCACCAGTCTTCGAAACGTATGGAGGCGCTTACAAATGTGACTAAACTCAGATTACCAAAAGATACCCAAACTCGATGGAACTTCAAATCTCGTTTGGTTGAATCTGTAAAAGTGCTTAAGGAAAGTCTTCTAGTAATGTTTGTTGGAATTTTGGAAGACGACTCGAGGAAGTGGGATGATACGACAATTAGGGAAGCTAATGGATTTATTCGTCTATTAGAAGACTTTGAATTTAATTTCTTGCTTTCTGTTTTCAGCAAAGTGTTTTCGAAAACTAGTATTCTCTTCGACATTCTCCAAACGAAAACTAGTGATATTGATTTCTGCGCTAACCGTGTGAGTGAAATGATTGAATTTCTGAAGAAATCAAGAAGTGATGCAGCATATGAGAGACATTTTAAATCAGCTGCTAATGGAACTGGAGACTCTCTTCCTAAAATCAAGAGAAGATGCTTTGCAGCTGAAGATCCAGAAACACATTTCCGTCAGCTGTACTTTAATTTATTGATACACTGACAACACAAATGCAAGTGAGATTCGATGACCTAAAGAAATTATATTTTCTAAAATTACTCGATGCTACAAAATTTGAATGTTTTTCTAAGAACTTTCCAACTGTTGCATTTTCATCACTAGTGAACTATTTCCCTGATCACTTCGACAGTGAGAGTCTTAAAAATGAATTGATAGTGTTTTACAACAGTCGTGATCTACAGCAGAACTGTACTAAACTTCAAGAGTTACTAGTGTACTTTGTTAAGGAAAACATTTGCAAATGTCTTCCTAATATATACAAATTAGCGTGCTTATTTGCGACGATACCAGTGTCTACAGCAAGTGCTGAACGAAGCTTCTCAGCACTGAAGAGAATAAAAACTTATTGTCGAAACACTATGGGTCAAGACAGGCTATCTTCTCTTGCACTTATGTCAATCGAGAAAGAACTGTTGCTGCAAATGGAAAAAGATCCGAAATGGCATGATCAAGTGATGGAACATTTCGCAACAGCAAAGCAGCGACGAGCAGAATTCTTCTATCAGTAATGACTCTCATAAAAGGTAATCAACTTTGTTTTTACATATTCATGTAGACTAATTTATTGCATGTATAATTCAAGGTGGTGTCAATTTGTGCGGTTAACATCTTTCCTCCTCTTAAGAAATAAGCAGGAACCGCCACTGACGTCAACAGTAAATTTTTCACATAGTTCTCACTTCTACAGTTACCCAGAAAATTTAATACAACCTCCTTGAATGCAATCCAGACGGATCTCTCTTTTCCTTCCAACAAAGATTCGAAGTGATTGTCCTTCATTATTTTTCTAATGTGTGCTCCATTGAGAACTCCCTGTTTTATTTTTGAATCACTAATAGCAGGAAATGTTACAGAATGCGCGCTGGTTCAAGTCCACAAGGGGGAAGAAAGTTTCTCAGGAAATTTCGGCCAGTGTATGGGACCGGTGCAAACCCCGCATCTTGATGCACTTGGGGAGCTACGATAGGTAGCGAAATCCGGTTGCGAAAGCCATCTATAACTGCTGGAGGGATCATCGTGCTAACCACACGATATCTCCACTCTGGTTGAATGATCGTCCACCTCTGCTTCGGCATGTAGACGTGAGGCCAGCAGCCCTTGACGGGCTGTAGCGCCACGGATTATTAATAGCAGGAAATTTTTCCTGGATATGTTTAAATGCTTCAGTTTTATGATTCATTCCTTTAACAAAATTCTTCATTAACGCTAACTTAATGTGTAAAGGAGGTAAAATTACTTTACTTTGAGGCACAAGGGGTTGATGTATAATATTTTTCTTCTCTGGCTCTAGTAATTGTCGTTTTATTTTATAATGCTTATCTCGAGCGAGACTGTCCCATTCGCTCAGAAAGCAGCAAAATATTGTGTAGCCTAATTGCATTCCAAAAAGCAATGCTACAACCTTCAAATCCGCACATATAAACCATTCGTACTTAGAATATTATCATTAAAGCACACTTTAAAGAAATACATGTCTTACACAGAATACTAACACTACGGAAATCTCCTGGTAAACTGAAGCGATTTCGTATAGCGAATCTGTTTCTTCCCCTCCAAGTGGAACCGAAAAGGACAATATAACAATTTCCGCTTCTAGAAGTGGTTTTGATATGGTAGTCTATTGCAAAATATAAACTATAGTAATGTAATTAAAGCTCAGTGAAAGAAATACACATCTCAAGTAAAATTAGGTAAACTCAAGCGAATTCATACTACGAACCTGTTTCACCCCCTCCAAATAGACTCGTAGAAATGCAATGAAATAATTTCCCTTTCTACAAGTGCTTCTAACATGGTGGCCTACTTATACTAATATTATTTTCACATAATGGGTCTTCACATTTGTAAAACAAAATAATTACACACGAAATACGGTGATTTTTTTTATTAAAATGCATAGAAAATGAATTATATTGTACATTTCGAAAACAAGAATAGATGTAACATTGTGCTTGTTATTTTTTAATTCAGGAGATCGAAATGAGCAAGAACTTGTTAGTTTTATGTCTGACGCAAAATGGCTGTTGACCAGTGTATTTTGTAGTAGGTCTACTTCTCTGCTCTCACTATCACTCATTATTGATTTAATATTATATTATTTTCCTTTACTGTGAGTCGTGAAGTAGTCATAAACATAAAAATTACGTTTGTGCAGTACATTTAATTTTAAGACCTTCAATCGTAGTATAGATTTTTAGGCATATTAAGCGTCCTTAGGAAGTAATAAGTAAATACAATAGAAATTTTCATATCCACAGTCCTCTTTTATTGACGCCATTTTCTAGCATAGGCCAGTTTTTCAAATCCACACAGCCAGCAAATCAGTTGTCGCGAGGCGTTGTAAAGCAAAACGTAGCATAGCGTCGCGTCGCGTCTGATTCTGTGTGCACCCGGCCTTACAGTTGCGATGGAAGGGAGGATTATTCATTATTGATTTATATAGTGGTGTTGAGATAGCAGTTGCGAATCTATGTAGCAGTGAAATCAATAAATTTATTTATTTATTTTCTTTGTTATTTATTTATCCGGGCGTGTTGATTATGTTGGCTGAGATATAATTTTCCGTTGAAAGTGACGCGTAGACATTTGAGGTAACGTTTGTAGTGTAGTCATTGCTGGGGATTGGGTATCTTACTCTAGCTTGGGCAGGCCTGAATTTCCCAAGAGGCCTCATAGGCCCGGGTCTAGGGCGGAAATGGCCCCATTTGAAGAATAACTATTTTTGAAATGCCTTAGTCTGTGTGTCCGGAAAAAGAGGCATTTGAAACATCACGAACAATATTTGTAAGAGACACCTATAGGCTAGTAGTACGAACTCTTCGGAATTGCATTATTGAAAACTAGCTTGTTGGCACAACCTTAATTTAAATTACCCCGCTGTACTCTAGACGGTAAGTTGTGATATTATTATTATTATTATTATTATTATTATTATTATTATTATTATTATTATTAAAAATTTAGGTGGTATGTGGGTGTAAGTCAATGTTTGTTTAGTGATTTCTGACTTTTAAGTTACCGGTACAAAATCATTAGGCCCTACACCACTCATCTTGAGTGATCAAAGAGTAAGACTCAGTGGCTCACAATACAGAAATACAAGCGAGAGAAATATATATATATATATATATATATATATATATATATATATATATATATATTCTATACTGTAATTTCACACAACTATGGTCCAAACATCCGCGCTCACGAACACTTCGATATCTGAATTCCTAGTGACATTTAGTGATTACTTAAGAATTCAAGTAGAGAGCATAGATAGAGTAATATTGTGAGGTTTATGGAACGCACCCTGTCTACCACGCTTTTTCGCTAGTGAACTGTCAATAATTGACAATTATTGGAGTTATGTTTTGCACGTTACCTCGTCAGTTGCAAACCTTCTCGGCCACCGGTTACTACAACAAGCAGTTCTGTGTTCTTGGTGGTCTACATGACAGGTGATTTAGTGCTTACATACATTTAAGCAATATTTCTACAGTTGCATATGTATTTTCATATTTATTGCAAGAATAATAGGGAATGGTACTTGGAGTTCAACTATGGTCGTATAATTTTTGCGGACCATAGTTGTCTTCAGACTTCTGGTTTCGGCTCTTACATTACAGAATGTTTTTTTATAGTTTCTGATGGAGCCGCCTAATAAAATACTCACTAGAATACTACTACGAATACTTACTATGAATATTATTACTACCAATACAACTACTACGAATACTGCTACTACGAATACTGCTACTACTAATACATCCACTACGAATACTGCTAATACGAATACTACTACTACTACGAATAGTGCTACTACGAATACTACTACAATACTGCTACTACGATTACTACTACTAATACAACTACTACGAATACTGCTACTATGAATACTACTACTATGAATACTGCTACTACGAATACAACTACTACCAATACAACTACTACGAACACTACCACTACTGATACAACTACTACGAATACTACTACTACCAATACAGCTACTACAAATACCGCTACTACGAATACTGCTACTACGAATACAACTACTACGAATATTGCTACTACGAATACTACTACTACGACTACAACTACTACGAATACTACTACTACGAATACGGCTACTACGAATACTGCTACTACGAATACAGCTATTACGAATACTGCTACTACGAATAAAATTACTACGAATACAACTACTACGAATACTGCTACTACGAACACAACTAATACGAATAATGCTATTACGAATACTGTTACTACGAATACTACTACGAATACAACTACTACGAATACTACTACTACGAATACTGCTACTACGAATACTGCTACTACGAATACTGCTACTACGAATACAACTATTACGAATATTGCTAATACGAATACTGCTACCACGAATACTACTACGAATACAACTACTACGAAACAACTACTACGAATACAACTACTACGAATACTACTACTACGAATACAACTACCACGAATACAACTACTACGAATACAACTACCACGAATACAACTACCACGAATACTGCTACTACGAATACTGCTACTACGAATAAAACTACTACGAATACTGCTACTACGAATACTGCTACTACGAATACTGCTACTACGAATACTGCTACTACGAATACAACTATTACGAATATTGCTAATACGAATACTGCTACCACGAATACTACTACGAATACAACTACTACGAAACAACTACTACGAATACAACTACTACGAATACTACTACTACGAATACAACTACCACGAATACAACTACTACGAATACAACTACCACGAATACAACTACCACGAATACTGCTACTACGAATACTGCTACTACGAATAAAACTACTACGAATACTGCTACTACGAATACTACTACTACTACTACTACTACGAATACTGGTACTACGAATACTACTACTGCGAATACTACTACTACGAATACTACTAATACGAATACAACTAATACGAATACTGCTACTATGAATACTGCTACTACGAATACTGCTACTACTACTACGAATACTATTACTACTACGAATTCAAGTGATATGAATACTACTACTACGAATACTACTACTGCGAATACTATTACGAATACTGCTACTACAAATACTGCTACTACGAATACTACTACTACGAATACTACTACTACGAATACTGCTACTACAAATACTGCTACTACGAATACTACTACTACGAGTACTGCTACTACGAATACAGCTACTACGAATACAGCTACTACGAATACTGCTACTACGAATACAGCTACTACGAATACTACTACTACGAATACTACTACGAATACTGCTACTACGAGTACTGCTACTACGAATACAGCTACTACGAATACACCTACTAGGAATACTGCTACTACGAATACTGCTACTACGAATACTACTACTACGAATACTGCTACTACTACGAATACTGCTACTTCTACTACGATTACTTCTAATACTACTACGAATACTACTACTAGTACTACTACGAACACTGCTACTACTACTACGAATACTACTAATGCTATTCCGAATACTACTATTACTACTACGAATACTACTACTACTACGAATACTGCTACTACTACTACTACTACGAATACTACTACTACTACTCCTATTACGAAAACTACTACTACTATTACGAATACTACTATTACTATTACGAATACTACTGCTACTACTACTACGAATACTGCTACTACTACTACTACTACTACTTCGAATGCTGCTGCTACTACTACTACTACGAATACTGCTGCTACTACTACGAATACTACTACTACTACGAATATTGCTACTACTGCTACTACTACGAATACTACTACTACCCGCGAATACTACTACTACTACTACTACTACGAATACTGCTACCACTACTACTACTGCGAATACTACTACTACTACGAATGCTACAACTACTGCTACTACTACTACGAATTATGCTAGTACTACTACTGCTACGAATACTGCTACTACTACGAATACTACAACTACTGCTACTACTACGAATACTACTACTACTACGAATAATGCTACTACTACTACTACTACTACTACGAATACTGCTACTACTACTACTATGAATACTACTACTACTACTACGTATACTACTACTACGAATACTACTAATACTACTACGAATACTGCTACTACTACTACTACTTCTACTACTACGAATACTGCTACTACTACTACTACGAAAACTACTACTACGAATACTGCTACTACTACTACTTCTACTACTACGAATACTGCTACTACTACTACGAATACTACTAATACTACTACGAATACTGCTACTACTACGAATAATACTACTACTACTACGATTACTGCTGCTACTACTACTATTACTACGAATACTACTACGAATACTGCTACTACGAATACTACTATTACTACTACTACGAAAACTACTACGACGAATACTGCTGCTACTACTACTACTACTACTACTACGAATATTGCTACTACTACTACTACTACTACTACTACTACGAATACTGCTACTACTACTACGATTACTGTTACTACTGCTAAGAATACTACTACTGCTACAAATACTACTACTACTACGAATACTGCTACTATTTGAGAGCTTATTTGAGACATTGCCAAAGTTTATATCTCATCTGGTTCCAGAGAAAATCGTAATTAACTTCTTCAAGATGTGGCATTGTTTGATAGATATGAAAATTGATACTTAATAACTTTTGAATGGAAGGCAAAAAAATTTGTTCTTACGATTTCTATGCGTAACTATGTAACGTTACATTATAGTGATATTCATCAAAATCTTAGAGTTCAAGGGAGATTTTAATTCATAACTGTGTTGATTTGACATGGAATGACTCAAGAACCGTAACAGTGTCAACTTGTAGCAAGAAGTCAAATCTCTCCACAATCTAATACAACCTATTTGAACTGTCCTGGACAAAGTAAATAGACCTAAGTTGCTTACCATTTGTAATGCATCTGTAACATTCAAATATCAATAGAATTGTAAAAATTCTTATTGCTCAATTATTCCTTTTCCCTGTTTCCTTAATTTTCGTTGAATTACAAGGTGAAAACCCCACAATAGTAGAAGCATGTATTACTGTCTAAATATGTTGGAAAATGAAGTTTTGAAACCCTATGAAACAAATTCAAAACAACGTTTCTATTCAAATAGTAACACCTGCTCATATTATCTTGGCTTACATGCTAAATGAAAAATAGTGCAGAACAAAATTCTCTTAAGAGCACGAGGGAGAAGTGAGAAAGTAAATGTTACAAATGAAATCATCTTTCTTGCCATTAGTGGTAGCACTTCTGGTTGAAGCCATTTCCAGGAACATATTTTACTTCACACATGAAAGACAAAGATGACATGTTTGCTTGTGAAAATGTAACAAAATAAACAAAAAACATTGACAGTGAATTTATGGATTTTGTGCTTCTTGACAGAAATGTGATGCAAGTTCCGCATGCATTGAATGTATCTTCTCAAATTTCATCTTTAAAAAATAATAAATTGCCTAGACTTAGAAACAGCTATGTTAGTTGCATGTTACAAGCCATTAAATAAAACAGGTTTGCAGGAAGCTGCATTGTAGCTCTTAATGCAAATATCAAAGTAAACGCAAAAATAGCTCTACCAGTATGTAAATTCCAGACTTATTCTAATTTGTCATGTTTTCTGTAAGAAAACTGTACAATGTCAGTATAATATTACCGTATCAGTGCCAATATGAACTATCGTTAAACCTGCAAAAAATATCCTGGATTAACTTACAGGTAAAAAAATGCCGAATGTGTAGGCTTTGTGATGTATCTTGAATAAGATGACCATATTCGTCAGAATCGAAGCTGAAGCCAAGTGCGTAACTACCGTAAGAACCCCCCCCCCCTCTACCTATCAATGAATTTTACCGATCAGGTACAAATATTATTCTACACGTCCTCTATGCTTCTACACTTACGGGACATCAACTTATGAACCATGAAAAGGCGAACAAACTTGTGATTGAGAAACTGATTCAATAATATCATATTATATTATTAAATGCTAGAGTGGCATATATAACGTGCTAGGACTTTTACTAATAACTCTATTTTGTAATTGGGTTTATGTGATGAAATGCGAGAAACATTGTTATGTCATGAAAAGGTACGTTGTGTCACGATTTTTTTTCTTTTACCCACGACTGAACCTAATGTTCTAACTCTGCCTATATTTTTTACTCATAACTGTTCACTATAACCTAATGCTTTTCATGCAACTTAGTTCATATGTTCCATCTTCTTCATGGCTACAATATTTTGTCTGGGAGCATGTTATATTTAACTTACCATAACTAGCAGCGACTCAATTTTAACAGTACAACTAGGCAACGTTGCTTAAGCATTAATGGCTCATGTTGCTATGGGCAGCTAAAAAACTAGGCTTACTACTCCCATGAACTAAGTCATATGGAAAGGTTTTTTTTTCATAGTGTTGAAAGTTAAGCAATTTCATTTACAGTCTCAAATCATTGCTCATTTCATTTGACTTGGAAATCCGGAACATTCAAGCATCCAGCCGAACCTGGCAGGAACATGACCCTGAAAACCGAAACTGTCCCAGCCAAATCAGGACGTCTGGTGACCTTATCTTAAAATTATAGTAATTGTAAAATAATGCATTTCATTTCTTTTTTCTGGGTAACAACGTTACTACTACATAAAACAAGAGTTACATATACCTAACCTCAAATTCTCATTTTGTTTTGGATTCTAGCAAATACTCTCTAACATTAATACTGGAAAGCTTTCCTGTTTAGCATTGCAAGCGGCGGCGAAAAGTAATAATGCTGCCATCTAGCGGCTTGAAACGTTCGCACACTCCGTGCCATAGACAAATAACAGAGGCTCCGTGCGTCGTGCTGGGTTACGTGAAGAAAAGAGGAAAGGTGTGCATTTGATTTCAATAAGAAGCTGCAAAGCAATAAATAGTATACTTTAGAGTCACTTTGTTCATAATATTTTTAATTAATAACAAATTACAAAGTTATTAGAATAGAAATGAATTGATAAATTCTCATATTTTCAAATTTGATGAAATTTAGTTGTGCATGACTTTAGCAGCTTTCATACATCGCTTGTTTTGTTTTTTAACTGTATGGTTGTCCATTTTATTTTTGATGTAACAGTTTATTAGTGATGGGCCGCTCATGAGCGAGTCGTTTCGAATGAACGACTCCCGCTCTGGAGCGGCTCTCCGCTCCCTCCTTACAAAAGAGCGAGTCGTTCATTACATTTCGCTCCCTACTCTTGGGAGAGCAAGGCAACTTCACCTCGCTCTCTTGCTTCTGGCTCATTCCCAACGATCCGCTCCCTCCACAACAGCACAGCGCTCCACAGCTCCATTACAGCTGTAACGATACGCAGCACGTCTGTCAGTGTGGTCATGCGCAATGACAAAGAGTGAGACGTGCGATGTTTAAATTACACTTCAATGCAGACACGTTTAAACGTTGCCTATTGTCATGTTTCTGTTCTCCTTATTGTTAAATAGATCATGTTTGCACATTAGCCGTTTTTATGTACCATTGTACACTTTCATAATTGCTATTTATACTACTTTACCAACAGTGACGTCGCCAGGATCAGAGCAAGGGAGGTGCGGATGGGGTGCGAGATTTAAAAATGGGGTGTGAGCTGTAAAAATGTGGTACATAAAAATTTAAAATGTTCTTTCATGCACTTGCGCGCATACTATACATCTGTTTATTATTATTATTATTATTATTATTATTATTATTATTATTATTATTATTATTATTATTATTATTGCTCATCACATCCATTACGATACACTATGGGACGCAGTTTTTTCACATCCAAGAAATTGTTTGTTTTTATTCTTAAAATAATTTATTCCTAGTATTTTGTTAATAAGTTGCCCTTTGGGGTGTGGAAAGGGGTGCTCCGATTTTTTATGGGGTGCTTGCGCACCCTTTCGCACCCCCCTAGCGACGTCCCTGTTTACCAACACTTTCAGAACTGTTTTTAATTGATCTGTTTATACTACATATCGATACTTCACGATTGGTACTGGTTCGTAAAATAGCGTAAGTAATGTAAATGGGCTCTCTCCCTCTGGGATAACATGGAAACTTACCTTACTGTACGTGTACAAGAAGCTTTTCTCCGCATTCACAGACCGATGCAAACCGATTCGAATGTCTATTGCAATGGCATCTATTGAGAAGCATGTGTATTGTCATACAGTTAACAACCCGCTCTGCATTTATCGTAGAAGAGTCGGAGCGGTGCGGTGGTGAAGCGTGGGGTGAGTGATCACTAGGAGCGAGCTGGTTGAGAAAGAGGGAGGGCACTGTACCGCTCCGCTCTTTTGAACGACTCTCAATGAACGACTCCTCAAAAGGAGCGGGAGTCAAAGAGCTAGCTCGCATCAATGAACGACTCCGACCCATCTCTACAGTTTATTAACACAGTGAAATATTTATCAATGAAGACATTGGCACAGTCACTGCAAATGGATATGTTAACAGGGAGCACTACCATTTTAACTAGTTCTTTTTTTACACCAATTCTAGTTTTACAAATAACATGATCAATTTCTTTGAAAACATCAGAACACAATTGGCTGAGCATTAGAGAAACATCATTAGGGAAAACAATTTTTGAATCTTTACAGTATTTTTTATTTGCGATGTGCGTTGTTACGTCATCGTTGGGGTTTTCTTTACAAGATATATTTCTTCGACAAATTTATTATATGATTTATTCTGCTACACACCCAACCTGCAACGTAAGCCCTTGCATTTTCTTGCAACACGGTTTCTTCATTTGTATGCTGTACATTTTTGTCTTCAACAGTTACATCCAAATCGGAGACATCTGTAATACCGCCTTCCCATTTTTTTCTTTCTTTTCAAGCGCACTTGCGACATAATGAATTCATCATTAGAAACAATTTTGATTAAATAAGTATTTGAACTGGTTGTCTTCAGAGCTCTCACTTCCGTCCGAAGAGATGAAATAATTTTTTTGTGTTTAGATACCAACTTTTGAGCTGCAATCAGTTTCTTAGAAAGTGTCTTTATCTGAAGATCTTGAGCCATCTTTGACCTTTTAGGATTTCTTGCATCTTAAAAAATAAACAGGAACTTAATTTAGTGAAATATTAATAACGTCTTGAAAGTCTAGGGCTAAGTAAATAATATTTTGCGAATAACTAACTGAATCAGTTTTTATGAGAAAACATGAGTTCACACACTTTCTTCACAAAATCAGTGATTCGTATTTTTATGTTACGTATCACAATATGCGTCTATTTAGTTTGAAAAAGTCATGACATTCAGTATTTTATATGGAGAAACTATAAAGAAATTGTGCTTGGTATGATGGAAGTAAAGTAGTTTTATGCAGTTTAATAACTGATTCACTTAGCACAGAGAACATGTTATTGCTAATGTACTATCTGATTATGAGGTACCTGGTAGAGGACTATCATCGTTTCTGTCTGGAATCGGAGAACCCGTCGCCTCCTCGATGGAAGGTCTAATGCGTTTCTTTGGGGACCTTCGCGGTTCTTTCATCGTACTTTGACCCATATTTTCGGAAGAAGGAGCTGTTAAATTCAGTGAAGGAATAGCTGTTCTCTTCAGTCTGTTATTAAAAAAAATATATTAAAAATTAACAGGTCTATGACTCATTTGAAACTTCGGTACTTTTCCAATTACATCGTATTTTTACTTACCCCTGACTTTTCAAATTAGGGTTATTGAAGTCCGATGATCTAAAGTGATCTGAACATATTCTGTGATTTTTTACAGATACTCTGTTCCTCTAGTTTTAAACGTTTCGTCTAGGTCCTGTATTTTACATTTATTTACCCATATGGCACATCTATAAGACAAAAACAAATAACAGTAATAATAATAATAATAATAATAATAATAATAATAATAATAATATGATGATGATGATGATGATGATGATGATGATGGTGAGGACACGAGATCTGTCATGTGAATCGTGCGAGTGGGGAAAGAATGAGCTAACAGAAAGAGAGTTTGTTTCATGATTAAAATTATACGAATCTACTGACACGAAAGTTCATCTCAGACTAATTATCTTCCTTCTCCATACCCATTGGTGATAGCGACAACACATGATAAGGTCACAGACCAAGTTATCTACTGTCTCCTCTACTGTAATAATAATAATAATAATAATAATAATAATAATAATAATAATAATAATAATAATCATAATCATCATCATCATCATCCTGTGGCAGAAAAGTAATAGACTACTCGTATTTACATGACTACTCACTCACCTATCTGTATCTTTCGGAAATCTGAAGAACGATCTAGCATCTTTTTGCCAAGCGTAGTTTTTACAGAAGAACACAGTACAAACAATTCCACTTTTCCCTGACATTTTGTGGAACAACCATGAGAATAATCCTTACGACTTACACCACGTGTTGAAGTACAAAACTCTTGTTAGATGCAGTTTACCGCGCTACGTGTCACGTTATTCTCACTGTCAACATTCCCTGCCGCTAGATAGCACTGATGAGTCATTCGCCTCTCTTATCGTGAACTTTCCAGTATTAATGTTAGAGAGTATTTGATTCTAGCTATTTTTCAACTGATATTGTCAATAGATGCGCCCTGGATCAAGGTCGTACGTAGAGCAAATGCAGGAAGCCATCCAAGCTGTCAGAAAACGCAGAGTATAAGGAAGGCTGCAATAATGTATAAGGTCAAGAGAGAAGCTTTGTGCAAAACGATGTAACAATGTAGAGACAGCCTATTCAGACTGAAAATGATGAGGCATTATTTCGTTGCTATATTGTTCAACTTGCAGAATAGGGGTTTCCTATCACCAGCTTAGATCTTCGTTGACTTGTACGTAGTTAAGGCTGGTCCACAATAACCGGGAACGGAAACTGCAACGAGAACGGGAACGGAATAATGTAAAAATTAATGTATTTAAATGTGAGCATTCATAATAGTTAATTGTAATGTTTGCTGCCTTCATTTGTAGTTTATAAGACAGATATGTCAATGATCTTTCGGTTAATGGTGGGTCTATTGGTATCAGGTAGTGATATGCATCATCCACAGTGGATGGTTTGAAAGTACAGCCTTTGAAGACAGGGCCGGATTTAGGTATAGCGCCGTCCCTAAGCAGTGCTAAAATTTGCCCTCTCCGAACTCCCTCAAATAGTTTATGAGCAGCTATGTTTAGTTTAAATTAATTTTAGTTGAAATGTTACAATTCAGAAAAAAAAATTGATTGCTGGAATAAAAATACATGCTTCTTACTTCTGAATTACTGTATAAAAAATTGCTTTGCACTTTCTTCACAGAAAAGCACTGATGGTGTCATCAAGACTATCTGATGAAGCAAATCAGACTCGATGCAAAGAAACATATTCAAAATTATTCATTGTTGAAAGAAAATTGATTTGTGAAAGGCAGGCTCTGGTTTATTTTTAAATTTTTTTTTTTTTTTATGTTTGGTGCTTCAATTATTGCGAGTATTTCTTACTTCGAGAGGAAGTATAAAGTAAATTGAAAAATAAAACTTCAACTCTTTACAGAATAAACCTTTCATATCGAATTATATAGTGTACATGCTGGAAAGTGATTAAATAGTATTGTTGACGATTTATTTTATTGGAGATATAACAGAATTGTGGTTACTATTCATAGTGATAAATAATAAACACAGATCCAATTTGGTTTTCAACAATGCATTCTTGTTTATACAAGCAGTTAAATTTAAGCAGTTTTATAGCATAATAACGTGATACTGGCATTAGAATATAATTATGCAGCTGCACACTTACCTTTTACTCATACTGTTGGTTTTTAAATAATTCTACCCATAAATGCTAGTTTTGTCATTTGACCATTTTGGTGACTTTTGTGATCAGAATTGATTTTAGCCAGGATGGTTGAAACTGGTTAAACTAGTCAAAACTACCAACCCTGCACAAGGTTTTACTTTAAAGTAGCTAATAACAAAAGTATCATGACCACATGAACCTTGAATTCTCCAGCTTTAATTAGTAATTAAAATCCTATCCATAGGATCAGCATGCTTACCAGGCCCTTTAGCCAATAATGTTTCGTAATTAACTGTTTATGTAGACATGCTTGTTTGTGTAAGTGTATGCTCCTGTGTGTGATTGTATGTGTGTAGACACGCACACACGCATCTTGAAAGTGTGGACAGCAGTAAGAGTAATCAATATGTATGTACAGTATAATGACTTGTCCACTGCCGATAGTAGGATATTCCACATTCTTGAAAAGCAGAGAATAAGTTTGTAAACAGATGATGATAAGTCTTCGTCAACAGCTCACATTCTGCAATTGAATACAGATTTCTTAATCATCTCTTTCAGGTGCGATGGATGTGATCAAGGCGGAACCTGATGTCGATCCGTTGGCTATAGAAGCAAGTGATGATACTGGTTTGAAGGAGAAGAAGCCTTTGTCTGAGGTATATTGAAAGTGACTACTATCTGTTTTGTAAATGCGACTTTTATGAGAATATACATTTCGATTGAAAAGTGTTCAGGACATTAATTGTAACTGCCTTAACCAGAGTCAAAGTAAACAAGCCTAGGGTTCCTCGTCTATATGTAATAGGTAGTATATTTCTTTCACGTGCTTCTTATCGAGAAATGATCAGAATTCTTGATTCCAAGTGTGGTTTATAATATCCCTTAATGGAAGCTTCGTTTATAAACCCTACAAGTCACATTTCTATTTCTAACTGATTACAGCAGGCTATTTGATATGAATGTTCACGTGCACTAGTGCCAATTGAAAGTGATAGCATGATTTAGTTGCACCTTTATAACAAACAAACACCAGAGTTTGTTAGCATGATAATCAGCTCAGTCTGTACAGAATTGTCTTCGTCCAGGGTTTAGACTTGAGTCCATTCCTCCCAATTGATAAAACCATCCACGCAACGTATGGTTAATCAAACACAAATTTTTGTAAGCATTGCACTGTCCAGTTTAGAGGATGTTTCCAAATTACTTTATTTCTTATGATTTTTTATGTCCAGCTTATAAGATCACTTTGCTCCTGGCCTAGCAGGCAACATCCAGTTACTGGGAGTGGAAATGTCATTTAACCCAGGAGAAGGTACATAGTGGGGAAAAGACCGCACTTCGTTTTAATCTACACTGCTTTAATGGCAGAAAACCTCTGACACCCTCAGTCTTTGATATCCTTGTTGACAATTTGTGCACCTGAAATAATCAAAGTTCTGCTCTATTTCGAACAGATATTTGTTCTTTTTATAGTGTGGTGTTTTTCACCGCGTGCACTCTCTCATGCTACAACATGAAAATGCATTCTCCCATATCCCAATATGGCGCACGTTGCACTAAACTGGCAACATTGTGATGGTGTGACTTCCCCATGCCATCATAACCTTAATCAGAGCATTGTTAATATTTTGTGTATTTGCAACACTCACGGCTACCGGTGTGCACTTACAATTCTTTTCGTGTTGTGAAACAATCCTCACGTTATATAAATAACAGATTTCTTTCCTGTTTTGCGATTCTGCATTATTCATAAAATAATGATGTATTAGTTGTGTAACTTTATTAATTCTGTTAACATTACTTCCGTAAAATTAGATTGAATTTATTGTGAAATGTAAAACATGTTCCATATTTTCTAATAAGAATGTAATATTCATATCTGCAGATCTTTTCGTGTTATGTTACTTTATTTTTATAAAAGCACTAAGTATGATATTTTCCCCATTTGCATTAGACATTTAATTCAATCATTGTGTTGCTGTAATTTAGATTATAGCATTAAAGAAAACATAAATACTGTAAATAACTTTTGGGACACAAAGAAAGTAATGTGAGAAAGTAATAAAATGTTCCAAGGTTGTATTATTAAAAATCTTGTAATATATATAATAAAAATGTTATCACGAGACAAAATGCTCCTGCAAAAATCGATAAGTTAAGCTTAATAACATATTTTCAGTACCACGGTCTTTCTGACTGCATGTTATAATGCATATATGCCTTCCCCTGGGTTAAGGAACATTAAAACAGGCATTGATTTATATAATTCAGTTCGTCTATTAAGACCAATTCTTTATTTTATTGTTCCATACTTACCATTAAATTGTTTTGTAATGGTTTGGTGAAAAATGTCGTGTATTTTTCTAACTTAGATTTGTAGACTTTTGTTAAGTGTGGCAGTTCGAGGCATGGTTTACCTATTTTAATAATTTTCAACTTTTTGCTAAATGTTAAGGTGGAAATCTTTATATTACTACGTTCCTTTGAAGATTGACTAAGTTTCATTATAAATAAATAATAGCTAAACTTAATACTAAGTGACATTCATTCATCCATTCATAGTGTTCTGCAAACCTAGCATTGTGCAGTCTTTCCTGTTTTCTGCCTTCCTCTTAGTCTCCGCATATGATCCATACCGTATATCTTAAAATCGTCTATCATCTGATATCTTCTTCTGCCCCAAACTCTTCTTCCATTCACCATGCCTTCCAGTGCATCTTCAGAAGCGACATATTAAACATTATTTTTAAAGTAACACGTTGAAAATTTACTAGAAAACAACAGCAGCATTCACTGAACTTGACGTGCCTTCACAACAGCCATCTGTTCATGGCTTAGGTGATACATCTTCACTTCAGAGGGAAAGGGAACTGACAGCTAATGGAACAGGACGCATTCCCAAGCCAAAATCTGCACACTTCCACCCTAGCCTGAACACCGGGATCACGAAATCTGATGAGAGCAGTTGAATGCTGCCGCAGCTTACTGTGTGAAGGTGTTCGACATATCATCAGAGAACTGAACTGCAGCATAATTTTTACGTAATAAAATACTTGGTTAAACTATTATTTTAAACATTCTTTTCTCGTTAAAATTATGTGTGTGTTGCACATCCCGCACACATACAGAAAACGCCATTGGTGGATTTCATTATGAATGCCTATTCTGCCGTGATATGATATCCCATGTAGTCAATGCTGGAATCGCCTTCTCCTATGTTTCACTTTATTACCAGGCCTATTTAATTGTTGAACCTTTCCTTTATTGTAAAACATTTTCATATTATAATCTTTCATAGTTACGTACAATTGATTCTGCCATATTCATATAGTTAAGAAGTAAAATTGGTAACAGCCTGCCTTGTTTGACGGCATGGCTTGTTGCTATAGTTACTGTTCCCAACTTGCTAAGTTTGTCTATCTTAATTACCGTGTTTATATAAATTTCTCTTATTAATTTTATTACATGTTTGACCCTTAGCATGTTGGCTCGAATTCTAATTTTTGAAAATAATTTGTTATTTGAAAATCTAGCTTTCAGGTAAAGCTTCCTGTGAAGCAGACTTGAATAAATTCAAGGGAAAAATGGTTCCGGGATCGGGTATCGATCCCGGGACCTTTGGCTTAGCGCACTAACACTCTACCGACTGAGCTACCCAGGAATTTCACCTGATATGTCACAATTTTTCTCTTTTTTATCCACATAACTCGAAACTCGAGTGGGCTGACAAAATGCCAAAAACCGACATTGAGTGCACACAAACTCTGTGTGACTTAATTTGTTATTTCCTGAGGTGGTCTGTGAGGTCCCAAAGCTGTTGTCTTCTACGACTTTCTTGATCAGCAGTTTTCATTCCTATGTAAAATAGGTTCGTTGAAATAAAAATTTAACCACAAATTCGTACGTGAAATAGTAAAAAATTATAACAGAAGTGAAAGAACAAATTTTTAGCAATTTCTTTCTGTAAGTGCTGTTCTTAATATGGGTTTCCATGTAATTGTCTTGGATTGGCATGTTTGAAAATCTATTCTATGTGCAAACCATTGCTATCTAATGAAGTTCGTCTTGATTTCTTCTGCTTTAGTTAGGCCTACATAAGATATGCACTTTTATTCATCATAATCCGTTTACTTTCAAGAGGAACATAATGAACCTGGAACGTAAGGCTTGTAAATGCCTGTTATCTGTATTTGAACATCTTTTTCAGTCGCTATGAATGTATTGTCCCCTTCTTATTTTAATTTTTATAATTCTGGCCTACCAATATGCTGTAAGTACTGGAAATCACTGATGTAACATTTGAAATTATTCTTTAAACACGAAGTAGGACTATAAATTACCTGTTTAAGATGTCTGTGTTCTCCAGGAGGGAAATTCATTGCATCTACTCTCGACTGAGGTAAAGAAGGAATGCAAGGACCACAGCTATGATCTTACATCAGAGATGAAGTTCGAAGGAACGCCAGTACCAATTGATTTTCCTACAGTGAAATGTGAAGCTGAGGTAAGTGGCACTCATGAAGACGTATTTTTGTACGTTATGCTGTTCGTCATATACACCATCTCTATAGATTTCTCCTGCATAAAGCCATTAATACTCTTGAAAGCACTGTTCATTAAATATTTGTTCCATAGTTCTGTTATAAACTGCTCACATGCAGATAATACATCACTATTTATGTCCTTGTCTTCTGCAAATTGAAATGATCCGATTTCCCTGTGAACTGTAAATTCGGAATGCTAGGACTCTAGCTACAATGACATACCTATTAGATTTGAAATGTTAGCAAATTGCTGTGTGAATTAATTTTCTCATCCTGAAATGTAAGCTGCTGTGAACCGGAGGTTTTAGGATGTGGTGGTTCTTCTCTTTCTGAAGATAATTACGTTCTTTCTATTCTATTATTAAAAACGCCATCTCTTACTGCAGTTCCCACAGATATTATCGGTTTCTAATTAAACTGTAGCCTACTGCTGTTGTTAAGTTGCTCCTTGTTGCACATTAGCTTTATGATTTACCTTCTTAAATTTGAAAACTCTTGCTTTACAGGGACATACACGCGAATGTGTTGTGTGAAGAGAGACTGTTTAGGTTTGATTTTTATAATTTGTTGTCTGATTACTCGAAAGTGTTAAGATTTCTTATTAAAGAAACTAAATAAAGCATCACTTCTTTTGTGATGCTATTTTACATACTTTTTAAATTTCGATATGCCTGCAGTACGCTTAGGTTCTAAGTTAGATTGTACGTATGAAAAGCTTACATTGCAGCTTGAGACAAGTCAACTAGATCATCTTTTAAATCAAAAGTAAATTTAAAATATGAAGAAATGGTTAATTTCAAAACAAACAATAAGTTATACCTTACCGTACATTACAATATATTTGTAAATGGGAATAAGAATCTTCAATGAGACATACAGTACGAAACATACTACAAAAGAAATGCAGAATATTTTATCTTAGCATTCTCTGTAATTATTACTTTTTGTAGTGTCTGGTATGCATTTGAAAGATAGGAGGAATATTGTACTGAAGCTAAGATATGTCATCACAACAAAAATTTCTTCTAGAAATTGAGTTTTAAAAGTTTCCGAAATAAATTATTTCCATTATTTTGTCAGCAACATATTCCTGTTAAGTTGTGATTCATATTTCAGTATTTTTTGTCAGATTCATTTATGGTTTTAACAAATCCTGCTGAAGAAGATATCTGCTCTTTATAAATATAATTTTTTAGAAAATGAATGTACTCGTCCTTCAAAGCAGCAATCCAATTGTTTTGACTTCCATCTCGCCACTGTTTTCCCGAGAGAATGATTCTTAGAAATAGTATGAGGTGAGTTAGCTGAGTAGTCGCATAGCTACAGCAGTAGGCCAGTTGTCACAGTCAGTTGCTTCCTCATTCCGTGCAATTTAGTCGTTAACAAAATGCCTCAGTGTTCAGTTTATGGGTGTTCCAACACCTGGATATATAGGCAAGGACAGAAAGGAGAGAATATTCTTCTACTCATTTCTAAAAAGAGACCACTCTCCAAAGAAGCACTCGCATAGGTGCAATTCATTAAGAGAAAACACTTCATCCCAACATCTAATGAGCCATCCACACCTGTGGAGTAACTGTCAGGTGGCCCAGGTTCGAACCCGGTCGGGGCAAGTTACCTGGTTGAGGTTTTTTCCGGGGTTCTCCCTCAACCCAATACGAGCAAATGCTGGCTAACTTTCGGTGCTGGACCCCGGACTCATTTCACCGGCATTATCACTTTCATATCATTCAGACGCTAAATAACCTAGATGTTGATACAGCGTCATAAAATAACCCAATAAAATAAAAATAAAATCTAATGAGCCACCGGCATAGCTCGGTCGGCTAAAGTGCCTGCCTGCCGATCTGAAGTTGCGTTCGGGCGCGGGTTCAATTCCCGCTTGGGCTGATTATCTGGTTGGTTTTTTCCAAGGTTTTCTCCAAGCATAAGGCAAATGTCAGGTAATGTATGGCGAATCCTCGGCCTTATCTCGCCAAATACCAATTCCATCGACGCTAAATAATCTCATAGGTGATACAGCGTCGTTAAATAACCAAGTAAACAAAAAAACATATATTGCTGTTATCTGTTCTGATAATTTTTTAAATCTGATTATGTCGAATCTGAAGTTACGGAGTTTAAATTAATGCTCGATAAGAGAAGAGGGCTTACCCTTAAATGTGTGGTAATATCAACTGTAAGAGCTATGAATATATTGAATGTACAAGATAAGAAACGACGAAATTTACGATATGAGATAAATGAGAGGAAGAGGATTGTTTCCACGCTTCTTCAAACACCATGTAAGTTACTTCTACTTGTGACGTGATAATTAATGAGGACATTTCATCCCATCTTGTTGCTGAGTGCAAAGAAATAAATATAGGCCTCTACAGTAATATGGAAACTTAATGTGATGGACAACGTAATGATTAAATTATCTACAAGGACAAGTCAATTGGTCTGTGATAAGAATGCTTCCATCCAGAGTTCATCTTTTTTTTGGAGCCTATAGACCTCTCTATTCCTCGAAACCTCGCTCCAGTACCTAAGTTATCTGCAGGGGAATTGAGTCACAGAAAGTTCACCTGATTTCCAACACAACACTGATAAGAGGTAGGGTAGTTTATACTTTTTAAAATAATTTAATGTCAGACACAATCCAGAAGTTCGTGATAGAATTTTATTAGTATTGATTTAAAGAAAAAATTAGCCTTCATTAGAAAAAATACACTTCATATTATTACAACAAAATGATGTTTGCATGTAAAATTTAAACTACTTATTTAATTAATGACATTAATTATATAGATATTGTTGTGAATAAGTTGTTAACAATGGTTATACGCGGAAGAAGAAACAGGCCCCTGAACTGGGTCTCACCTTCTAATGTCTCTGTGGCCACTGCGAAAGACGACGAAACCCCACATAATTACCATCAGGTTCAGAAATTATTTGTAGTAGTTCAGAGGCAACACAGGAAGGAATCACAAATCTATTGTTTTTCCAATAGAAATCCAAAAGTTAATTCAAGAAATGGCAGTATACCACCATAATCTGTTGCTTGGTACTTTACATTGAAGGCTCCGTTTTTTGGATACATGCTTTGTGTTTACTGCTAAATTATGACTGGTAATAGCCTATTTAACATATCCATATCTAAAATTAATTTAGAAAACACCAGATTGTGTACAACACAACAGTAATTGCAAATCAAACTTTCAGGTATAACTCCCTGTAAAGTTGAATTGAATAATTTCGATTATTATTCAAATCAACTTTACAGGGAGTTATACCTGAAAGCTTGATTTGCATAATACACGTCACTGTACATTAAAGAAAACCACAATTTAAGTCACACAGAGTTAGTGTGCACTTAATGTTGTTTGCTTGACGGTTGTCAGCCCACTTTGAGGTGTGTGGATATAGATCGGTGTCGGGTAGAGTTCCTGGGTAGCTCAGTTGGTAGAGCATTGGTACGTTTAACCAAAGGTCCCGGGTTCGATGCCCGGCCCCGTAACAATTTTTCCCTCGAAATTATTATTCGCAACAGTAATTGTTTTTCACTTTGCACACTGTTTCACTCTCAACACAAAACATACACTCGCAATCAGCTGGCATGATATTACATTTTGCACATTTACACCAATAAAGTGTGTCTTTTCCCTCAAAATTAATATCTAGTGTTGGTTGGTCATTACACGTATACCTTGAGTCACTTCATGTTCAGGTTCGAACTGATAAGGCTTGATACGTGAAGCCATTTAACTGGCGTATTAAATAACGTGACTCAAGCAGACTGCGTGGTCAGCACCTGGCTAACTGACGTCACATGGAAGTTTTAAATTGCCAATAACTCAAGTTCCAATTGTTGCAGAGAGACTAAAGTTGCGCCATTCTATTCTCAGTTATCCAGCATTAAACTAACATTCGATATCTGTGTTATGTTCCCCTTTAAACAATTACTTTATTTGAATTAGGTTGTTTAGCTTCTTCTGTTTCTATTTTCACAGTATTTCCCATTTCATATCTGTTGCTTTTCTTATAAGAGTATATTAGCATATTGAACAAATAAAGTGTGACTCAGGTTACGTTAAGTAGGCCTACCTCTGTGTTTTGCTAGAGACACTTCACAAGGTACAATGACAGTTCTTATATATTAATGAAATATTTATGTAATGGCAGATTAGTTAATAACCACAGATCATTCTTTTAATCCAACATATAATTTTATGTTATTGCTGTCACATTTCTATGAGAGATTCAATTCAGTGATGATCCTTTTCTTTGTGCTTGAAGGATACAGGTTCAGTATATGATGTGTGTAAAATACCATGTTAACAGAATATGACATATCAGTTGAAGGAAGACTTAATTTTTTGTTGAAGTACGTAAAGAATGTTCTGATCACCGAGCAAAAGCAATTTGAGGAAGCTGCTGTCACTGCAGCCTTCAATTCACTCATAAACAGAGACATTAAAGTAGATGAAGGAAGTCAGCCTACCTAGAACGAGGATGAGATATTACGTGGCTTTCATATTATTATTATTATTATTATTATTATTATTATTATTATTATTATTATTATTATTATTATTATTATTATTATTAAATATAAAAATTGGAGATTTATCCTTCGAAGGGGTGGAAAAATTCAAATATCTTGGAGCAACAGTAACGAATATAAATGACACTCGGGAGGAAATTAAACGCAGAATAAATATGGGAAATGCGTGTTATTATTCGGTTGAGAAGCTTTTATCATCTAGTCTGCTGTCAAAAAATGTGAAAGTTAGAATTTATAAAACAGTTATATTACCGGTTGTTCTGTATGGTTGTGAAACTTGGACTCTCACTCCGCGAGAGGAACATAGGTTAAGGGTGTTTGAGAATAAGGTGCTTAGGAAAATATTTGGGGCTAAGCGGGATGAAGTTACAGGAGAATGGAGAAAGTTACACAACGCAGAACTGCACGCATTGTATTCTTCACCTGACATAATTAGGAACATTAAATCCAGACGTTTGAGATGGGCAGGGCATGTAGCACATATGGGCGAATCAAGAAATGCATATAGAGTGTTAGTTGGGAGACCGGAGGGAAAAAGACCTTTGGGGAGGCCGAGACGTAGATGAGAGGATGGTATTAAAATGGATTTGAGGGAGGTGGGATATGATGATAGAGACTGGATTGGTCTTGCACAGGATAGGGACCGATGGCGGGCTTATGTGAGGGCGGCAATGAGCCTTCGGGGTCTTTAAAAGCCATTTGTAAGTAAGTAAGTATTATTATTATTATTATTATTATTACTACTACTACTACTACTACTACTACTACTACTACTACTACTACTACTACTACTACTATTATTATTATTACTATTACTATTATTACTATTACTACTACTATTATTATTATTGTTATTATTATTGTTATTATTATCATTATTATTATTATTATTATTATTATTATTATTATTATTATTATTATTATTATTATTATTATTATTATTGTCTTATTTTGGAACTTCATGGAAGAGAGTTACTTTGATTTTGCATCGATACGATTACTCTAAAGAACGCAGTGTTTCATGGAGAACTTTATTTTCATTTTAACAAATAGCCTAATTTGGAACTGGTATACTCAAGTATTTGGAGTTAAGTCAATCAACAATAAATCTACATACAATGAACAATTAGAAATTCTAGAACGGAAGGATAGGATGTATGTGGTAAATTAATATACAGTATATAATGCAAGTTTTTTGAGAACAGTGGTTAAAATTTCGTAAACCTAATTGTTTTGTAAAATTAAGAAATAATTAGGAATGACAGCATCCTACAAAAAACATGCCTTTACTAGTATGGTACATAGTACATATTTATTTAAAGATCTATAAAAATTGTTCTTTCATTGGTTCAAAATAGCAATAAAAACTAAGGAAGACATGTATTAGCATTATTTGCAATTTCATTGTTTATTTCTATGTAATATTTGATCAACAATGGACACACGTATACTTCTTTTGTATGTGATATGTACGGTATTTCCTTATAAACCTTTATATTTCTTATATTAAATGTCAGACTGCAGTTAATTTAAGCAGAAGTATTTGGTTTTGAAGCTGTGTCACAAGCTTTCCCTGTATCCTCCTTTCTAAAAATATGTATATTGAAATTCCCACCACAGGGAAAACTGTTCACGTAACAATTGAACAAGCAGGAAGAAAATCATTTTATCTTACTCTTGTTCCAGGAGAAAAATAATGTGGTTGAACAATATCCTTTTATCGTTTTCTTCAGGATTATTGAGACGATCCTAATCTCTGTGTACTGTACCCATAGTTCTCAACTCAGAAATATAAATAACATTTTCAAATTCCTTTAGAGAACGAAAAGTTACTTTTGTTCAGATCAAATTTTTGAACATGAGAGGACAAAACTAAAATTCTTTCAATAATTTATTTTAATACACTGCTTTCTTAAATTGACTGAACATATTGGGAATTAAATAAATGGCTTTCCCAAATCACTATAAATTAAATTAACATTGCAATTAATGACATTATTTACTGTTCACCCTGTCTATGGGGCCTTAGAGGACCATACTGGTAGCAAATGCGGGATGGATGTTGAGTCATCGCCTCACATTCTATTGGGTCCAGGTCTATGCTACATCGCCACTTCAGGCATTGATACCTTCAGAGGCTCACAGTGTCTCCTGAGGAAAAATGAAATACAGCTGCATTGTGAAGCTGGCCATCCACTGCAATCCCCTGGGTTGGTTTATAGTTTATGGGATGCATACATTGCCGTTCTTCCCTAATTATTTGCGTAGTAGCTGTCTGCTCTCTTGGTTAGAAAGAAGAAGAGATATTTATTTCTAAATAACGCACAACTAAAGTGAACTGAAGCCTGAATGACAGTCTTTAAGAAATATGAATTTTGAGTTTAATGAGTAGAGCCCGGAATTTTATGTGCTAAAAGTTAAGAATGACACTGAGTGATAGATGTGGTGCCTGTGAGGAGGGTTTTAAGCCTAGTTCACAGGAGTCCAATATAAATATAATAATAGACAACAGAGTCACAAGGACTGGGTAATGAATCTTGTAAACTGTACGCTAATTTATAAGTGGTAGTTAAGAGGATTACAGACCTGTAATGGTGCTAAAAGGAAAATACTGAATGACAAGAATGACGTGTCAAAGAAGTGGGGGCATGGCTTCTATTTCATAAACTATGCCAAGGAACAATATTAACTTTTAGCACCTAAAATTCTGGGCTCTATTAGTGAGTCATTAATAATCTTCATTCTTGATACACTTAATGCTCTTTTCATTATACATTTATGACATTCTTTTTAAGTACCGGTAGTAGAGTTTATATACCGGTAGCAATCAGCTATGCATGTAGCTCAGTGTTGATGACGACAATGGGGATGAAGATTAAGAACTGTTTTCTTCTACTAAATATTGTAATTGGAGTTCATAGGAATAAATTTCAAATCATCAAGATACCAACTGTATGTACTAGTTTCTTCTGTCTTGTTTACTGTCGACCTGGTTGGCGAGTCGGTATAGATCTGGCCTTCTATGCCCAAGATTGCGGGTTCGATCCCGGGCCAGGTCGATGGCATTTAAGTGTGCTTAAATGCGACAGGCTCATGTCAGTAGATTTACTGGCATGTAAAAGAACTCCTGCGGGACAAAATTCCGGCACATCCAGCGATTCTGATATAACCTCTGCTGTTGCGAGCGTCGTTAAATAAAACATAACATTAACATTGTCTTGTTTACTGCTCTCTTTCAGGATGAGTGTTGTGATGTAGACACAGTGAAGGAGGAGCTTTTGACGGAAGCAACAGCACAGGAGGGTGATGTCATGGCGAAGAGGTGAGTGTAGCCTTGTTTGTTTACCCTTCGATTTTACTGTTTCAGATATATTTTCATGACATAATTCATTAACCTCCGCTCTTTTACGGCATTTTCTTCACCTCAGGAATTAATTATTGTGCAAGTGAACGTTTATATATCGCAGTGAAATGGCATCATTTCCACTACTACTACTTACTGTTCCTAGTACTACTACTGCTACAACTACTACTAATATTGCTAATACCATTTCGGCAAATAAGTGTAACTCAATTCCTTGTAAAGTATCCTACACTGAAATCTGTGTTCTGGCATCAGAACAATGGGATAATTATGGTACATTATTATCATGCCACATGCTCTGAAATCTCTCGCTGTGAACAGAGATGAATTAAAGAGTTTGTTTCTTTTAAAATTCAGATGTTGACTGTTTTGTGTGTCCTGTAGAGCCTATATTTAACAAAAAATACTTACATTACCAGTATCACTTGAAATGATTAATGTGGCTATAATGTTTCGTTTATTATATGCAAAAGAAAAGTTCTACACTGACAGAAAAAAGTAGGCTATCATATGATTTTCCCTTTTCATCGTAATATTATACTTAGTGTAAGAAGGAATATCGCAAAAAGTATGAGATAATTGGTTTATATTGTAAACATCAACATTAATGCCCAGTTTCCGATTAACTATAACGAAGAGTATTAACAAAATTCCTCCTTAACTTTATAACTTTGTAAGATAAAGCAGTGTAAAATTACATTTTCACTGGCGCAACAATGAGGAGTAAGGAGTAAGATTTATCCCCACCCCCAAAAATTCAGAGGGATAAATAGTACACTCCTAAAATAATGAGAGATATACGACATAGTTTTCAGCCTTCTTTGTGGCCAAAATTTCAATTGTACCTATAACTTTTAATTCATTTTAATAAGATGAAACAACTTCAAAATCACTTTACTCCAATAACGAAAATAACAAAATTCGAACCACTGCGACAAACTAAACGAATATTCTTTTTGTCTGCTCGAAACATCAAAATACTCAATTTTTTCATATGGGTGCTCAACATACTGTTTCGTGTTTTGTGTGCTCATTAATTTGTTAGTGCTACATTTTCATTAAATTGTTTTATAGTGCAAGGTTTTGGTTTTTTTATTTATCGATCGGAGTATTATTAATATTAAGTCATAATTATAATCTGTTCATTATTTAGCCTCTGTTCAAAGATTTGATCTGAGAGTCTATTGACTTTTGTTTGTCATTGTGAGGAATGAAAACAGTTTTAAGATAGTTGATAGTAGGCCTATAGCATAGTTAATCCACATTAGAATTATGTTGATAATAAATTATACATAACAAAATTCTTACCTTCCTCCCAAGCAAATTATGTTGTTGCGACAGTGTAAATTTCACTTATTAAAAATAAATATTGACATGCCAAGAACGAGGAGATTTTATAATTCCAATATTTAATTTGTATTTCAAAAACCTTGAGCTATATCTATTATATTCTCTATAGTATACACTTCCTTCTATCTACAATTTTTGCCTTCAATATTTCAATACGATATTGTAAGGTTGCAGTTCTTATATTCACTTATTTACATCTACTTTCCCTCATACACTTATATTTCCACATATCACAGTGATGGAAAATAGAACCCTCGACTCTAGGTAGGTATAAGTTAGAGCAATAAATTACATTAAAGGTGCATAAATTTAACACAGAAGTCCACATCTGTGGAGTAACGGTTAGCGAGTCTAGCCGCGAAACCAGGTGGCCTGGGTTCGATTCCCGGTCAGGGCAATTTACCTGGTTGAGGTTTTATCCGGGGTTTTCCCTCAACTCAATATGAGGAAATGGTGGGTAACTTTCGTTGTTGGACCCTGCACTCATTTCACCGGCATTATCACCTTCATCTCATTAGGTGCTAAATAACCTAAGCTGTTGATAAAGCGTCGTAAAATAACCTACTAAAAATATATAAAAAAATTTAACACAGAAGAACAAATTTATTTTCAATTTCAATATGAGTATTAATCACGTATGAACAGGTATGTACAATACATGCATACTCTGACCATACAACATACTGTATCTCTTATTTCCTCTGGGGAAATAAACGGTGATAAATTCGTAATTGCTATACAAGAGAGTCCAATAGGCATTTGAGCAAACTTTCTCACTCAGTCTACAGTTTTTCAAGTGAGAATTTCTACACGTCAGATAGTATGCATACAAGGTCGCTCAAGCCACCCTCGCTAAACCCAGCGAATAGTTTGTCTTTATGCAAATCTGGCTTTCAGGTAAAACTCCCTATCAAGCAGACTTGAATAATTTCAAGGAAAAAATTGTTCCGGGACTGGGTATCGGTCCCGGGACCTCTGGCTGAACGCACTAGCGCTCTACCGAGTGAGGAATTTCATCCGACACTGTCTCAATTTTTTCCCTAATATCCACACACATCGATTCCCGACCCCGGAACAAGTCTGCTTCACAGGGAGCTTTATCTGAAAGCTAGATTTGCATAATATATATGTTACTGTAGGCATGTTAACAGAGAACCATAATTTCAAGTCACACAGAGTCTGTGTGCACTCAATGTGGGTTCTGCTGTCTCGTCAGCCCACTCGTGGTGTGTGGATATAAGAGGAAAAATTGAGACAGTGTCAGGTGAAGTTCTTGGGCGCTGGTGCTTTCTGCTACAGGTCCCAGAATCGATAACCGGCCCCGGATCAATTTTTCCCTTGAAATTATTCAGTTTCTGCCTTTGTCTCACATATTTGCTGAATCTTATCTTCACGTCTTTCACAACATGCATCTACTATATTTGATAGATTTACGTTTATTTTATTTTATTTCATTTACGTTTATTTTATTTTATTTCACGTAATTGTAATTATTGTATATTATATATCATTACCACCGTGTGTATACCCAATTGTAGTATTAATAAATACATACACACACATAACATGTGCCAATGCTACACTGTTTCCAGCACTCTATTGGCTTAGGCCAGATGCCTTCTGATTCAGAAATTGCTGTAGTCAGCGATGTGTGCAATGGAGGAGGAAAGAAATTAGCCACCCTACCGCATTATCTCGAGGCTTAGTTGCCTCATAAGTGGTGCCTTGTTGGTATCACTTGTGAGGTTCAGACTTGTCTTGGAACTGTTGGCTAAACAACACCTCACAAAGGATAGGGCCTGGAGTACTCCAAATACTTATTTCATTCATCATGTGTGAAAGTACTAGGCAGCCCATCCTTTGCTCTATCACTAAATTGTGAACGTTCTGTGAACAGTATTCTCACGCCATTCTTTCAGAATTGAGAAGATGCTGAAAAAACATTATGGCTGTGTTCAGGAGAATGGGGCACTAGCCCACACAGTGAGAAACTCAATTACGCGAATTTAAAATGTGTTTAACGAACCTCCTTTAATCATGGCTTGTGGCCTGTAAGATGTTCAGATTTTAAACCCTGCAATTTTTATTTGTGGGGCAATCTTAAAGGTAAAGAGTATAGGAGCAATCCCTTACAGTGCAGGAACTTGAGAACAACTGGACCGGTTGTCCATCAGCCTTATGAGGGCAGTTAAAAGGAAACTTCATGGTGAACAGAATTGTTCATCCTCCATCATAAGACCACTTGCTGCCCGCCAACTGATTTTGTAAGGTAGAGGGTGGAGTGGGACTATCTGCCTAGCAATTAACTTGTTTTCAGTTTAATATAACTTGTTGAATGTACAGTTTGATGCTACATCGCAATTTCCTTCCACCTTATTCTCCTTCTTGATTTAAACCATCCTCTGTTCACAATTTTGCTCTCTACCATGGCATAAAACTTTGTACATATGTCAAATCCACTAGTCTTTTTCATACTTCATTTATTTACCACATGCTGCTAGTTTGTGGCTTTTCTGTTGTCACGTGACTCGTACCTTACATGAAGTGCATCTTTTGATTGCAGCAGTTTGAATGAAATGCTGCAGAAGATGCGCACAACTCCTGGAAATGCTGCATCCTCAGAAACTTCTACCTTCGACTGTGCCCTGGAACATCAGATTGACGGCGAAATTCTTATGACAGACAGTGCCTCCTTTAAGTGTGATATTTGTGGAAAATTGTTTCATACAGTCCACAGTCTCAAAAAGCATCTCCACACACACGCCGGCGAAAGGAGATTCATATGCGATTTCTGTGGGAAATGTTTTGCAGTATCAGGGAATTTAAAAACTCATGTACGTACTCACACAGGCGAGAAACCATTCAGATGCGATATTTGTGGGAAATGTTTTTCAGCATCTGCTACTTTAAAAACGCACTTACGTACTCACACGGGAGAGAAACACTTTAAATGCCATATTTGTGGAAAATCTTTCTCGGCATCATTTAATGTAAAAGATCATATACGTACACATACCGGCGAGAAACCTTTCAAATGCGATATCTGTGGGAAATGTTTCTCATCTTCAGCTAATTTAAAACCTCATGTCCGTACTCACACAGGCGAGAAACCATTCAAATGCGATATTTGTGGGAAATGTTTCTCTGCATCAGGTACTGCAAAAGATCACATTCGCACCCACACGGGCGAAAAACCGTTCAAATGTGATTGCTGTGGAAAACTTTTCTCGACAACAAGCATTCTAAAAGCCCATGTACGTACACACACGGGCGAGAAACCGTTCAAATGTCATAATTGTGGGAGATGTTTCTCAACTTCCGGTGATCTAAGAGTACATGTACGTACTCACACGGGCGAGAAACCATTAAAATGTGATTTGTGTGGGAAATGTTTCTCTGCATCAACTACTCTAAAGACCCATGTACGCACTCATACTGGTGAAAAACCATTCAAATGCGATATCTGTGGGAAATGTTTTTCATCATCGGGAAATCTTAAACCCCATGTACGTACACACACCGGCGAGAGACCATTCAAATGCGATGTCTGTGGGAAATGTTTCTCACATTTGGGAAGGCTCAGAGAACATATTCGTACACATACGAAGGAAACACATTGAAATATGCTAGCTGAGTCAAGTATTTCTCACATATTGCGGCTCTTGTACCAACACCAGACCTCTCCACTGAAACAAAACGATCGACAAAAGAGTCAACTGTTGGATAATAGTTATGATTTTTTAAAAATGAAAATATTTTGACTGGAGATTCTTATACTGTTCTTAAAGTAAATGACCATTCTTTACCAATAGTACAAAAACTGAGACCTACTAAACTTTAACAGGAAATTGTTTTAAGTATGGGAGATTATCAGTGGCTGCTCGTGGGTATTGAATTGGGGGGGGGGGGCTGCATACAAAAATGAACCAACAATTTATTTTATTTTGTGATTAGTTCCATGTGCCTTGTCTTGTCGGTTGCAAACTTTTGAATCATCTTATTAAAATCCGGTATGTCGTTTAACACAATCTTTACAATGGGAAACATAGCTAATGCGGTCACTTCTCTCATCGTATTTCTAAGATAGGATTTTACTCTCTTCAAACACGAAAAGCAATGTTCTGGTTCGGAAGTTGTGATTGGTATGGTGATAGCTATGCCTAGTAGTTTCACAACTTCTGAAAATGAGGTCTGCAAGCTCTCAGATAGAGCTTGACTGCGTCACTGATATTTCTGAATTCTTGTCTCTGATACAGCACAGTGAGTTGCGTTTTTAGTTTGTCTTTATCGAACACTGGAAAAAGCTTCAAACATACATTTAGGTCATTTTCAGGAAATGAGCTTTTGTAGCATTCAAATTTTTCTTGACACAAATGAGAAGATAATATCGGATGATCTATGAACTGGAATCGGGTGTTAGCTTGTGTGATAATGAGGTTACGCACTTCCTTGGCTGCTGCAACCCTTGTCTGAATCCCTTCGACCTTACGACGCTTGTTAGGGTTTTAATTTTCACAGATCTCGCTGCTCAACTTTGCACTGTTTTGTGCTTGCCTCATTTACTGTGATGTTGTTAGATGTTTCAGATTCCATTATGGTTTGAAAACATTCTAGCAATGGCTCCTTCCTCTCATGAACAACATTTACTGTTCTTCTTTTAAAACTCCATCTTGTTGCCCCAGCTGATGGAATTGTCTTTGAAAACATTAATCTAATACAGACTGTGAAGAGATCGAGATAAGAAAGCAGGGATACTGGATAAATTAGTAAAAAGTATGCGAGCCTTTGTATTTTGTTTAGCAGCTCTTTCCATTATGAGATTCAACTGATGGACACTTAATTTCACATTTCTCCTGAATTGTTAAAGTACTGAACTGAATAGACTGTAATATTGTACAGAATTGAACATTGTTACACATGTTATACTCACAACATTAAAGAAAATATATTTAAAACTGCTCGCTACTGACAAACTGCTGCAAATTTTGCAGCACCTGGAAACTCTGGATTCGCGGCAAGGGGCAGTGGGGGGAGGGGTAAAACTAACGCAGAAAGCATCCGAGACGAGACTGGCAGCTCCAGGGGAGGATGAAGCCAACCTATAGTCCTTGTCTCTAGTTTCGCTCTGGCAGCACCAGGGGAGGAAGTGACTTCACTAACGATTGCGTGCATGTTAAGGAGAGCGAAATTTTGAAAAAAAATTGGAGCCGCTAAATAGAGACTGTATAATAAATGTATTTCACAATATAAAACGAGACAAGAGCCACAAATATCTGGGGGTGCTGCAGCAATGCAGCCCCCCTTCGAAAGCTGCCCCTGGAGATTACTGAAAATGAAGTTTTATTGATATTCATGTCGTCATGTTTATGCTGTAATACAATGTGAGTTATGGAATAAATTGATAAAGTAATTTCTGAGTTTTCCTATATTTTCCAACACATCTTGTATAAGAAACTTAATTTGATAAAATAATACGACATATCTGCTTATGTCATCTAGGCACAAAAATTGTTTGGTTCATACCCTAACATTCTCTTCCTTTGATGATCACCACAACCATTATTATCATTCGAAAATAATTATTTTCCTATTTGCACTATAAAATGGATTAATTATTCTTTATACAACGAAACTGAAAAGTATGTAGTCTATCAGCTAATGCAAATAATACAATTTTCCTGTTTTAATTTTAAAATGAAAAAGTTAGGCAGACTTACAAGCAAAATCCATTGCAATGTCAATATCATTATGGTTTATTGGACAATATAGTTCCTTTCCTAGAACTGAACGTCCTTGTTTCACAGTTTCTCTTTTCGGTATAGTTATTCAACAATACTGCATATTTGTCGCTGACCAAATTAATTTCTGCACACTGTCCTTTTAAACAGACTTCTGGTTCCCATAGGAAGACGCTCATGTTCATAAAGTAGTGACATGGCCATTTCAACTAAAACTTCCGTCTGGTTTTTCACTTTCAAGAATTCTGCCTTGAAGATAGAATTTTCTGAACAAGTATGTAATTACGCAGAATAACATCGACCACTGATAATTCTGGTTTCATGAGGTTCCGTCTGTTTTTATTTTCTATTAAGAAATGCACAAGGCAAAGCCTCATCAAACACAAGAATGCCTTACAGTACGTACATTGGCTGCTTCAGGAATACAAAATAACAATACCCTGAGATATACAGTGCACTGCTCAATGCCACTTTTTGAGACAGAAATGTTCTCAAGCACATACAGTAGGTTTTATATGGAAGTGTGTGACATTGTGGCACAAAGTTAGTTCCTTGGACGTCAGAAATATCTAGCTTGCCAAATACCTAAGATTTCAATGTGATCAATAGCGAACTCTGCATCCTACTTCATATCACTCACACATACAGTAAATTGCCCACCAACCACCTCCCTATATTGGCCAATCCTATTTTCAAGCATGTCTGTCTGCAGCATAAATCTAGTTTATAGGTAAAGCTCCCTGTGAAGCAGACTTGAATACTTTCAAGGGAAAAATTGTTCCGGGGCCAGGTATCAATCCTGAGATCTTTGGCCGAACAGACCAATACTTTATCGACTGAACTACCCAGGAACTTCATCCGACACCATCTCAATTTTTTCCTTTACATCCATAATTAGTTTTATGAGAATTGATTTGTGATAACGCCCTTCATTCTGAACGTGCATGTACCGGTATCATGAATCTCTGTTCATGATTTGATCATATTTCACATCTCTCTAAATTATCATAAACAATCAACATCTCGATAAGTAATTGAGAACTAATTTCTAGCGGGAACATCAACACTAGCAAATAGCAGAAAACACACGATGTGGTATAATGGTATAGGAGATAGTACACCTCCATCCTTTCATATACGTCAATATTTTTGTTATGTAAATTCAGGCAGTAATGCCAACCATACCATATTATGGTATCCATACCATAATTTAGCTAATCGTACCATTTACGATAATGTTTCTATTATGGTACGCAAAAATCCCATAATTTCCTAAACACAAAAATACTCTAATTTGCTAAGTAGTAAAAAAAATCATCATACTTGTTCCATAATGTAGAATGTATTCAGAGTTGAAAGTATGAAAATTTATTAAATTTCTCTGTTGAATGTAATGTAATATAATACTTTATTGATACTGTAAATAAACACTTTCATTAATGTATAATCCTGCCTGAAACAGCAAAGAACTCGCCTCTCAACAGTAACTCAGTTATTCTGTTTATTTTAACATTTGCTATATAAGCCTACATTTATTATTCATTTATTCAGATCCGGTCTAGGTGGATTCCATCAAGTTGGTGACCAGGGGATGTAATGGTGGCTCTCGTGCATACCTTTTCGTACATTATTGTCTTATCACTACCCAGACCTCTTCGTTCTCTCGTCTTTTTCATCATTCTATTTCTCTCCTCCAGCCACCATTGCATGCGGAATGCCCAACATCATCACAGTCATTTCACCTTTCCACTCTGCTGTTAGATTTTGCCACGTCCATCTACATGACGGGATTTGTTAAGAATGCCTGGTTAGGCATCAGCATGGATGAATATATCCATGACATCAGTCTTCCTCCTCTTCTAGTTATTTATATAATACATATCACAGATCACAAACAGAAAGATGTGCAGCTCAATGCTTAAACGATGCCAACGTAGGATGCCAGAACAACTGTAAAGCCATCTGCAGGCAATTGCAAATCTGAAATCAGTAACAGCATTTACTATCTTACCAGCCACCTCTTTTTCTGTGTTGGTAACAATATTCACTACTATACCAGACAATTTTATTCACTGCTGCAATGTACATAATTTATATTCCATTTCAATTACAATTTTATGCTCCTTTTTACAGCCCACCTGCCAGTAACAATAGTCAGTAGTTATCAGCTTCGTATTTCGGGTTGGGAAGGGAATGGAAAGAGCATTTTTTATAACTCTTAAGAGAAGTATTATACGTGTTATATGTGTTCTTTTATTCTGTTCAACAGATTATCAGGTAAGGAGTTGATACTTACTGGGTTTTAAATTGAAACGTATTTACTGAAGTTTTATTGTAAATATAAATGAAACATAACTAGAATAATGATTAATGATTCGCTTCAAGCAAACAAATGTAAAAGAATTAAATTAATTGCTTGGTGCAGAAACCCATCATGTCCACATTTTGCAGTTTTTGAGATTTTTTGCTCATATGATACTATTTACATAGACGCATTGATTGGTATCAAAATCCCTCATGTCCGAGTTGAATTGTGGATGCAAGAATTGGCTAAATTTTTCATTTGGTGCAGCAACCCCTCATGTCCTGGACATGGGAGATTTTTATTCAAATTGTTAGGTTGCCTACATTTCGCGCGCATTTCTGCTGTTTTTTCTTAATGTTCTTAATGTGAAGAATATGTGGAAATTTTTTCAGTCTTGAGCACTCTGAAATGAAAGTATCATATTGATTTTACTGCAAAATATTCAATGACAATTTCAATTTAAAATTTGGTCGACCTCAAGTTGATACATGTTGTGTCTGTGAACAATTAATAGTAAAAATAAAAAAGTCCCATCTTAAATGAGAACGCTAAGCTTGTGGCAGTAGCAGAATAGATAGTTCACAGAAGAAGAGCCGATAAATTTTATAAGAACATAGACCATGTGAAAAACATGTGTCGAGAACGTGAAGATGTTTCCGGCATCTGCATTGATTACATACAAAATCTGATGCTTCCAGTTATTCCCATTCAAGACGCATTCTATTTGCGCCAACTTACTTACAATGTTTTCAATATACATAATTTAAAATCTGACAAAGCAATATTTTACACATACGGTGAAACAATAGAAAAAAAAGAGTCCCAACGAAAATATGTGTTCATTCAATCTCAGTTACATAATGAATATGTTAGCCCAACATTCGGCATTTCTATCTTTTCTTCAATGGCTGCACTGGCCAGAACAAAAATCATTGTGTCATTCGGCTCATGTTGGCATTAGTAGCGAAAGGAAGATTCGATTCCATCCATCAATATTTTCCCATCAGAGGACACATCTACCTGCCTTGTGACAGGGATTTCAGTATTGTGAAGAGAAATGTAAGGAAAAAAAGACAAAGTGTACTTTACCTCTGAATTACACAGAATTTGGTATCTCTTCTAGCTTTAAAAGTCCTTTCACAATACACATGGTCCATAAAGAAGAATTTCTCGATTTTAAATTAAATTATGGTTTATTTAACGACGTTCGCAACTGCAGAGGTTATATCAGCGTCGCCGGTGTACCGGAATTTTGTCCCGCAGGAGTTCTTTTACATGCTAGTAAATCTACTGACATGAGCCTATCGCATTTAAGCACACTTCTATGCCATCGACCTGGGTCGGGATCGAAGGTAAGTGTTCACTACATCGTATCGCACTGCTCGTATGAATACCCAACGGATATTTTAAGTGCAGTGCGTTCACTGTAACGGCTGTACTTGATCGTTTCATCGGATTCCCTATCAGCTGTTTAAAACATGACGTCGTACGATATTGACATTGCTGAAAACGGAGAAGTTTAAGGTTAGGTCTAGTAATTATGAGTGTTAGCGAATAAGAATTTGTAATTGCTTCATGCGTCTTAATTGAAGAGGAAGAAAGAAAGAGATATTGGTTACACAATATATATATATATATATATATATATATATATATATATATATATATATACATAAGAAAACAACTTGATTACTGTAATGGGAACTCCTCAAATTATACTGTATAATTATTCGCAATTTTCTACAAGCGAAACAAGTTTTCCGCCTGCCATTCTGGCGCGACACTGAACATGGCACAACATAATAGTAACAGTTGAGCAATCAAAATTTATTTATTAAAGAAGGCCTAAATAGGAGAAATGAGTGTTATTATTCGGTTGAGAAGCTTTTATCATACAGTCTGCTGTCAAAAAATCTGAAAGTTAGAATTTATAAAACAGTTATATTACTAGTTGTTCTGTATGGTTGTGAAACTTAGACTCTCACTCTAAGAGAGGAACATAGGTTAAGGGTGTTTGAGAATAAGGTGCTTAGGAAAATATTTGGGGCTAAGCGGGATGAAGTTACAGAGAATGGAGAAAGTTACACAACGCAGAACTGCACGCATTGTATTGTTCACCTGACATAATTAGGAACATTAAATCCAGACGTTTGAGATGGGCAGGGCATGTAGCACGTATGGGCGAATCCAGAAATACATATAGAGTGTTAGTTGGGAGACCGGAGGGAAAAAGACCTTTGGGGAGACCGAGACGTAGATGGGAGGATAATATTAAAATGGATTTGAGGGAGGTGGGATATGATGATAGAGACTGGATTAATCTTGCACAGGATAGGGACCGATGGCGGGCTTATGTGAGGGCGACAATGAACCTTCGGGTTCCTTAAAAGCCATTTGTAAGTAAGTAAGTAAAGAAGGCCATTATCGCACGCAACGGAAAAGTTGCTTATCCGAGAAACGTGGACGGATTTGCCGAGAGCCGATGCGTGCGATACGATGTAGTGAACGCGGTTACATAACAATTACAGTAAAGATTGTCATTTTCCGATCCGTGCGATTCGTTCGATGAGTGCGATATGATGTAGTGAACGCTTACTTTAAGGCAAGTTTGCAAGTCGACCAATAAATAGATTTAAAAAGGGTTAATTTCACTATAGAACTAGATTGCCGCGAACATATCTATCAATTAAAATGAATTTCCCAATTTCCATATGTAATTAATTTTGATGCAAAATTATTTTTGGTCACTGCAGACTTGTTCTCGCTACGTGCTGAAAATGCAGTTATGTATATCAAGTAATGTTGCGCTGATGGTCGTGTGACGTGATGAATATTTTAATACCGAACGATGTAAACAGGTATTACGCGATAGTATATTTATTCTTACTCAGTGTATGTCATGTTGTTAACATTGTTTGAGAAAATAGTCGAATTTGTAAGGATTTCTTGCGAATATGGATTTCAAAAGTTAAGGGATTTTATAGGGAAATATTTCAAGGAAAGGAACTTGTTCAGAAATGTAGTAAATTAAGTATGAAATGAGAGGTGCGTGGTAATGGAAGCGCAAATGTTGTGATTTATAGTGAAAGAAAGGAACGTACATACATAATACACGCGATACGATGTAATGTGAAGAACGCAAAACTTGTATTAATGCAATAACCACTGTAATACAGTGAAGCAGAACATATAATAATGAAATAGATTCAAAATGTCTATTGTAACTTACTTTCCACTTTGGCCATTATGGTAACTTAGCTCATACTGACATCACTACATAAAAATCATCAGGCTTTGAAAATCCTACAGTCGTATATGCAAGGTATAACAAAAGCCTAAACTATCCTAGCCGAACCTTTCACAGATTAGTAGGCCTATATACAAGACGTAACAAAAGCCTTAACTTAACTAAACAAAACTAACCTAATCTAACCTATCACATATTCGTATATGCAAGGTATAGCCTGAGAGCACACTAGCGTGAAACTTTCAAATTGTCAGCAAAGTCATGTTTTTATTACAGAGGAGACAGCTGGAGGTGTGAAAGCGAAGTAGGAAGGAAACTACCTCAACGCTGGTTTAACTGCATATTAAGTTACATGATTTATTTTATTCTTGATAATGTTATATTGGTTCAAATGAAGAAATTATCTATATTCCAAAGCACTGTTAAGTAGGGTTGCCAGATTCTCAAATTGAAAATAAGGAACGACTAGACAGACTGTGAACTAGACTAGACAGGCGATTACTGATTGCAGGCAGTGGAGTCTGATCGGAAAATATATTTCCTTTAAATATAACCATAATGAAGTTTATTCCTAGTCAATCAAAACTTAGCTATGTTACTTAAAATTTTCAGATATTATTTGCGAAGTATGCATAAGATATGCACACATCACAGCTTGTAGTGAATTAAAACTGACCATTTTTCATACTTATTGCTCTTTCTAGCGACCCTTAACAAAACATTATTGGAAAGATTACTATTATGCAGTTATCTGCATGATGTGTTGTAAATTAAATGTCAACAGCTTATATTTTATTTAGTTAAATGAACTCCTGTTTCTGTCATCCCTCCATTTGAAATTCATTGCAGAAAATATTCTTCCATTTAAATCATTGGATAAAGACATACAAATTTTATCAATACCAAAACGTTTTTAAGTTTTCCTTTGCCACTTGATTCAACAACAAGAACCCTTCTCTCAAAAATGGTCATTGGACATTCTTGTAACATTTTCCTGAAAATGTGTATTTTTATCATGACAATAAAGTTCTTTAATTAAAAAGATTTCTGAGTAGGTCTATATATCATCAATACACATGTTATCAACTTATCAACAAAAGAATGTGATTCAGCTATACTTAAACTTCAAAAACCAGGTGAATTTCTCAGGGTAATACATTCCATTGTAGAAAACATGTTGATTGCCAAACCAAAAAATTTATTTATGTGACTTGCACAAGCTTAATACATCAAGAAATTATTTTGTATACTTCATATCATTAGCATTAGGCCTATCGAGCCTATTGAATCATTGGTGCACTTTGTATAAAAAATAAACAATTCTTTGTTCAGGCTTCCTTTTAAATTCTTCATTACTGGTACTTGATAAACTTCACAGAATGTATTTTTGATAAAAACTCGGCAATCATAATTACTAATAAAAATAGGAAAAATACACTAGGTAGTGAGATTTTTAAGTAACGTGAAGTGCATTTTTTCTGATTTTGAATTTAAATATTTAAAATAATCCTAATTATTAACTCAAACAGCAAAAACAAACATTCTTTATACCATACCATTGTGACCATTCTTCCAATAAGGCAGCAAAGAACTGATCCTTATTTGAGTAACTTCTATGATGAACACGATCCAGTTCTTCCCAAAGTTGTTCAATAGGGTTAAGATCCAGACTCTGGCTTGGCCAATCCAAAAGTTTGATTTTTTTATATGCAAAAAAAGTTTTTTAAATGGCCGGAAGTGTGTTCTGGATCATGTCCTGCTGAAAAATCCAATTACGTGGCATATTCTTGCTCCCATGTGGAACCATATTCTTTTCAAAAAATATCACTATACATGAAATACTCCATATTTCCTTCTACTTGGTCGACCTGGTTGGCAAGTTGGTATAGCGCTGGCTTTCTATGCCCAAGGTTGCGGGTTCGATCCCGGGCCAGATCGATGGCATTTAAGTGTGCTTAAATGCGACAGGCTCATGTCAGTAGATTTACTGGCACGTAAAAGAACTCCTGCGGGACAAAATTCCAGCACATCCGGCGACGCTGATATAACCTCTGCAGTTGTGAGCGTCGTTAAATAAACCATAACATTTCCTTCTACTTGGTTTGGAGGACCAACTCTAGTTCTACAAAAACATCCCCACATCATGATGCTACCACTACCGTGCTTAATGGTTGGTACCTGGTATTTTTTATCGTCTCTTTAGTTTTATGGTCAACCTGCATACTGCACACCATTAGAAGAAAATAAATTAAATTTACTCTCATCACTCCATAACACCTTATACCAGTATGTAGTGTTCCATGTTTGATACATTTTTACAAACTCTAACCTGGCCTTCCTATTTTTTGGATTTATGAGTGGTTTTCGTGAAGGTCGCCTATCATTTAAATCACCAGCTACTAGGCGACGTTTCACAGTAGAGACATGTAGGTTCAGTCCATGGTGCTGCTCAAGATCGTCCCTAATTTGTCGAGCCCATTTTAGTGGATCAGCAACCGACTGCTTTCAAATCATTCTGTCCTCCTCACTGTTGTTTTTCGAGGACGACTAGACCTTGGTTTATTGTCTACTGACCCTTCTTGTTTTTGCCGTTGACTCCATATAGTTATGAGTTTTTGTGGTATATCAAAATCTTTAGCAATGCTAGACTGCGACTTTCCCTTCTCAAAGCGTTTAAAACAGTTTGTCTCACATCCACAGAGTATTCCTTTTGTTTTGGCGTGCCTGCTGTGGTCTATACAAATAAACAAGCACTGTCTAAATACCTGAACACCAATATTTAATGTACCATGCTACCAAATCAAACCACAAAATACTTATGAGTTAATGGAATATACATTTATATTGTTATTCTATGAACTTATCTGTTTCCTAGATACGAAACCACAGCACTATGATGCTACTCATAGAATGACATAGCTGTGTGCTTTGCGTTGTAACTGCATGCAAACAGCACTGTCAACATAAAACCTTTACTACAAAATACTTTTGAGCACTACTGTACATACTAAACTACAATGCTAACCTTCTGCTTATGGCAAGAACCAAAAAGCTGCAACATGAGAGAGAGAGAGAGAGAGAGAGAGGGGGGGGGAGAGCGAGAGAGATATCTCAGTTCCTCGCTGCACTGCACTGCAATCTGCATCTTGTGCAGAGGGAACAGTTTTGAGCTGAAAGTATGCTTTTTTTTTTTTTTTTGGGAGTACCTACTTAGAAATTCATTCTCTTTATACCTGACAAGTTAATAGATTTAAGAGTAAAATGTATCTGAGCACCAGTTGTCCCCCTTCATAGTGATCCTCTTTGATTAGGCAATGCTGCACTCCTGTGATTCATGGGAGCTGTGAAGCCATTGAAAGTCATATTCAAGGAGTCTATTGCAAAGTATGATACCGTACTAAAGATGTTCCATCCTTTTTTGTACAAAAGATGGTCCATACTTTTGTACACTAAAGATTTTCCATACTTTTGTGTAGCTGGTAATTAGTTTGTAAGGCATTTCCAGCAGCTAAAAATTTGCAGATATTTGCCAATTCCCGTAATCGTCTCTTTCAGCTCTGATGGATATCATAAAGACAGAACACGAGGTCGACCCATTGGCTATACGAACAAGTGATACCAGAGATGTCGAAGAGGAGAGGCCTTTATCAGAGGTGAATTGAAGATCATCACAATGTATTATCAGTGTGCAACAATATAGCGCATGGTGACCAGACGTACTCTATAAAGAGTACATGTAGGCCTACTCTTTTTCAGGTGCTTCTCTAAGTACTAATCATTTTTCAGGTATTTGCTTACACTTTACTCTTTTTGTGCTTCCAATGATTCCTTCACCAAAAATGCTTGTCAATTGTTTTCCACACAAAGTTGGCAGGATTTGTGCCATTTGGTTTGGAGAGAAATATGACTGCGCCAGAATACAGAGCAACCTGCTGGCATCCTATCCTGCCCTTACTCATGGTTGCAGTTACAAGTAGGGATGGGAGGTTACTCGAAAATAACCGGTTATCAGTTAACCAGTTATTTTAAAATTAATTTAACGTGAAGGAAGTTAACCTACCAAAAATAACTGGTTATTTTTTTAAACATTTTAAAGTCAGCCCGTCATTAGATGCTGGAGTTCATCAATAACGTCCTTAAACAAAATACAGAAAATAATAAGAGCTTATGAAATTGCATCTAGTTGATTACTTCACTCACAGTAAGGTTTATAGGCAAGATAAGTAAAAAATAACAGGAAATACATAATTTTGACACTTTTGACTTTGATTATGGCATATGTCGAAGGGCACTCTATTCTCTTACAACCAATAAATATTGATGTCAGAGTTTCTCGTCGTATGGATAGAAAACATCTACGACAATGTCCATCCCTGAAGTTCACCTGTGAAAGTGATCGCTATTAAGAAGCTAGAGACCTAATGAGACAATGACATAAAAATCTCAGTAATGTATGCCATTTGAAACAAAGCTTATCACCATTTGAAATGTTCCAATACCCGCAGATATATTATAAGTCAGTCAGACAAAGTCAGCCATTAACATAGGCAATATTATTGACTGATTCAAAGTCGAATTTCACTTTTCCGTCTATGTACAGATGAAGTAAGTAAAGCAGGAACCCATACCCCATCTAGGAATGGCCTACGAAACAGTTTGTACACAGGGTTGATTACATAGAGTACAAAATAATAAAAATAAAAAAATGTTCGGCTGATATTAAATTTGAGATAAACTTTAAACTCATTTTATTCAAGTGTACATTAAAAGAAATAACTGATTATTCAGTTATTGAGGAAAATTACCGGTTATCAAGTTAAACTGGAAAGCAAAAATAACTGGTAATTAATCAGTTAACTGTATGAAAATAACCGGTTATCAAAATAACAGATTAGTTTTGCTGATCCCTAGTTACAAGAACAGTGTGTCAGTCTGTGTTGACACATTTCGTTTATGTTTTTACTCGCATGTTTCATTACCTTCTCAGCTTCTCTGGAACTTAGAAATGTGTTCCTTAGTGCCTGCGTGTGGACCAAACTGGTACAAAACCCCTCAGTCAGGCTGTGTAACAAGTGGAAATGGCATGTCAGAAATGTAAATTTCAAAATTATTTTGAAAGTGATTTTCCGTGCATAGATCAAGTGAAAGACGATGATTACAAGGTTAGATGTATTACCTGTAACATAGGTTTGCCAATTCAAAACAAAGGAAAGCATGACATAGAGCGGCATGTATAAACAGTACTGAGTCATCCCATCACTGATTAAGTTTACATAGTAGATGTACAGTATGTCTCTAGATGCAAAAGGTCTCTAGTAGCGAGACTACTGCTATTAAACTTTGTGTTTGGACACTATTAAGGAAATTTAATGCAGAATATTTTTGTACAGTATGCTTGGAAAATTCACTGTCCAGAAAGTTAAAAGTGGAGGAACTCTCTGAAGTGACCTGTAACATTGTATCTACCGTTCTTTGACATAACAGTGCAATTATTATGGCGAATTTCTTATTTGCTTATTAGTGATTTTAATGTCACTGTATTAAGACTCAAGAATTTGCGAGCGGTGTGCTCTGTCTGCTTTGTACACTAATCATGTGATTTTCTCTATGGTTAAGTAATATTTTGTATGAGCTACGGAAGTTCATTGTTGAAATTTTAAAATTATTGTTTATTTAACGACGCTCGCAACTGCCGACGTTATCAGAGTCGCCAGTGTGCCAGAATTTTGTCCCGTGGGAATTCTTTTACTTGTCCATAAATCTACTGACATGAGCCTGTCACATTTAAGCACACTCAAATGCCATCGACCTGGACCGGGATCGAACCCGCAGCCTCGAGCACAGAAGGCCAGCACTATACCTACTACACTTCATTGTTGATCATAGGCAAGCTATAAGACAAATCAAGAAGGGATTCTGTCTCTGAACATAAATTGTACCTTAGTAAGTTTTTAATGTCTTGAAGTACTTCACAAACCTGAAGTCAGATTTTGTTCTCTATATCAGTGCTAGTATGTGAACATAATCCACATTTTCATCGCTTGAGATTTTCTTTTTATGAGTGTTGGTGCAGAGGAATGATAGCATCATAAAAGAAATACAGATAACACATAGATAAACCAGGCAGATAGATGAAGTTTGATATCGAATTCAATGACTATTTCCTCATTATTATTACAGCTGTCACTGAGTCAAGATTGTAGATGAATCAATGTCACTTGAAGACGTGGAATTAATCTGTGAGCTATCTGTTATGACAGTCTGGAAACTGCTGTTTTACCAAAATATTTATATAAGTGTGACATAATCCAATCCAAGCTCCTGCTTGCTAGCTTCAAAGGATTATCATTGAAATACTAAATACAGTTAGAACAAATCACGAGTGTTCCTAAAAGAGAACATTATGTGATGTGATAGTGGTGGTTCTCAGTTATTCCTTTGATAGCAGTCAGCTATGGGATAATGCCACTACAACTGTGTACATTTACAACATATTGCAATTGGACTTGATAGGATTTAAATTCGGGTCTCTGTCATTGGAAATTGCTGTACAAAGTACTAAGCTGGTGGTGTATCATTTCTTGTCTTATTCAATCTTTCAGGGAGATTCTTGTATCTTAATCACAATGAAGGACGAGCTGAAGCAGGAAGTCACTGTAGAGGAGGATGAAGTCTTCACTGAAAGGTGAGAGTAGTGTGGGAACCTTCGCTTCTTTTTTTCTTCCAGTGCTTCATTAAAATAATATGACGACGGAGCTATATATGATTATGACGACTTTATCGAGAAGTGCAACCATGCCAATGTGGAATTCCTTAGTTTTTTGAGTAGGTACGACAAGCTGTATCTTCATAGGGAGATGCAGAGTGTGAATATATGGCTTGAGACTGAGGAACAACACATTGATTTGATAGATGTGAGCCCTATTAGAAGATCTCATGGGCTGCATCTGCATTATAGAGGGAAGTAGCACCTTCTGCCTCTTACTGCCAATAGTATTAGAGATAGTCATGTTCAAAGATAAGAGTTATTCTTTGTTAGTTAATGTTAGGGCTTCACCCTTGTTAGGTTAAACCTCCAACAGTAAGAGGTTTGCAGCAAGTTGAATTAAGTGATTGAAGTTTGAAATAATGAATATTCTAAACATTGTAATTTAACTATTGTTCATTAAAATATTAGAGGATTAAAACAAAAAAACTGATGAATTGATGACTGCCTTAGAATTTCAAAGTTACGAACCGCCGAACATTAGTGCTATAAATAAATTAATAAATTTACTATGTTACCTGTACATGCAGTACACAAATTGCCACAAATTGCCACTGTTTAAATAAATCATTCGGACAAAGTTCCACAAATATGCAGTTTACAGGAAAAAAGCCCAGATGTATGAACTACACATACTGTCAAGCAGTCGCCTCACAAACGCGACAATCCTACTGGAATTATGAGATGATATTGCCACTTTCGCTGAAATCGCAAATCTGAGAGCATAAGCAGCGTATTACAATATTGTATTTTTAATTGTTATAAAGTCTACTATTATTTTATGTACCAGTAACTTTCACTAATGTGACTTTTCATTGCAGTTCTTGGAATATGGACGAGAACGAAACACCAGAGGCGAAGCGCCCCAGTGATGAAAGTTGTCGTCCTTCAGATGATCCTGCGTGGGAAAGTGCACTGCATCCCCAGCTGCTTCGAAGAAACGAGAATTTGCAGTTGCTCACCCTTAGTCGCACAGACAGTGGCTCATTGAAGTTTGATATTTGTCGAAAGATCGTACCATTCACCTACAGTCCTGGAGTACATCACAGCAGTCACGGTGCGGGAAGGAAATTCAAATGTGAGATCTGTGGGAAATGCTTCGCACGATCGGTTACTCTGACAGAACACGCGCGGACTCACACTGGCGAGAAGCCAATGCAATGCGATGTCTGTGAGAAGCGCTTCGCCGCGGCGAGACTTCTTGCAGCGCATCTGCGCACGCACGGAGGCGACAAGCCGTACGAGTGTGACGTGTGCGGAAAGCGCTTCTCACAGAAACGAAGTCTCAAAACACACTTACGTAAGCACGTGGAGCCAAGCAATTCAAACTACGAGAAACATTCTTCACTATCTCTGTAGTTGAAGTAGGTGTTCACTGCATGCACATAAACTGTAACTCATGTTTCAAGGGGAAGCAAAACAATTACGGAGGCTCTGGCCGACCTTTCACCCAGCCGCCATTATCAGCTTGTTGAATTTTTCTCCAGTGCCTCCAGTGTTGTTACTTACTTTCGATTAATTGTCGACATAACATAGTTTTCACCATTCTTAATGATGATTTCATCATATGTGTCAACACAAAAGCAGACGCAATAATGAGAATCGCACTCCAGTTCCAAGTGGCTTGGCACTCCCATGCCCCAGCTGTTGGGCGTTAAGTAACTGCACTAGCGTTCGATCTTCTAGGTCAAAGCCACGAGTTTTGCTAGTACAGTACATGTTTATTCAGCTATTGAATGCAATAATTTATTGTTACAAATGAATGCTTCAGAATTACTTTCAAACCTAAGTCACATATTTTAATTATTTGATGTTACAATCATTCTCTGGGGAGATCTTCAGTTGTGCAGACATTCATAAAACGGACCGGTCCCACTCCAGAATCTGCTGGTGAGTGGCGACTGGTCATATGCTGGTATACGAACACTTTCCTGTGCAGAGCAGTTTCCTGAGGATGGCCACTCTACCCTGTGACAGTCTGCTCAGTACTGCCATCATTTGTTCACTTGTTTCCTCCAACAAAGCCTAAGTCCCAAGATATTTATGTACCAATTTGTTTATGTAAGACTATATATGTCTGCATTTTTATATAAGGAAAATACGCAATATCTATTTGGATTTGTTACAGTTTTATTGCTGATGTCCCAGAATGGTTTGAATTTGTTCATTGCATTCTGTTTGAAATGACGAAGGTCTATCTTTAGTCCTACTTTAAAAGTGAGGGCAATTATTGCATTTAATTTTGTATTCTCGTCAGGTTACAGTTATTTGTTTCTCTTCAGTGTTTAGATATCTGTGTAATGTATTTTGTGTTTTATATGCTATAATAGGTTTAATTTTCTCAATGTAGACATTTTTATTTGTTATTCTGATAGATTCATGTAATGATTCTTTTCTTTTTGTGTTTGTGTATTGGTGCTGTTATTTAGCTTTTAATGTGTATATATTTTTATTAATGCGTAATTTTGTTAACAATGGGAATAATTTTAAGAGCAAGTTCTTCTTATATGCCACACATAATTAAGTATAATACGCCTATACTTTCTATTTTTAAACTCAAACCAGAGCGTTTAGAATAGAAAGTGTGGTAACTTGGCAAGGGTCTAATGCAAGATGATGTGCACGCGCAGCTTTGGATGAAAGTCGTCAGACCACTTTAACTGTTCTACTGTCAGAATATCACTCTTTCACGTAATTTATGTAATATAGTACTGTATTTAAATATTGTTTTTGTAAAATATACACTTGTAAAAATGGTAACTACAGTTTACACAACACTGCACTTTTAAAACTAATCACCTACAACCAATTCTATTTAATGTCCACCACTTTACTCTCACTTTGAAGTGAATAGTTCTTTATTATGGCCTGAGATTTTGTCAGTGAAACAAAAGAATGAAGTTGTTAAGATACCTCGTACCACTTTTGCTTGTTGGTACCTTCACTAGAAAATATGGTTATGTTATTTGTATTCATTAATGGTAAAAATTTAAAAGAAATATTATAAATAATATTAATTCCATCAAGCATTAATTTAACATTTTCATGATGAACATAGACACAAACTGAGTGCGTGCCACTTGTTCCAGGGACTACACGCTCTACGTCCTGCGGAATCTCGATATCCAAACTGGGTTATTAAGAAGACGGACTGGGTCGGACTTTCGGAGTCCATATCATTCGATGAGAACAGACATGAAAGTGTGGACTCCGTAGTAGAGCACTTTTCAAATGAAGTTATTAAGTCAGCGGAATTATCTATTCCCCGGTCGTCCTGGTGGACGGATGCCTGCAGAGATGCAATCCGAGACCGCAAACGTGCCTTACGCCAATTTGAGCGCCATCTGACCCAAGAAATTTTTGTCCAGTTTAAACGTCTTCGAGCTAAAGCTCGTTGCACTGTGTGCGATGCTAAGAAGAGTCCTGGACAAACTACGTCAATTCATTGAAAAAGAACGTCCCAGCTAACACTGTATGGGACAAAGCCTTATTGTTTTTAATTAGGCAACCCCGGGGCAGATTCCTTATCTGTTCTCACTCTCTAAGTGCCATTCATTCCTTGCAGTCTTTTAATTATGATGATCCACTTGTGTTAAGGACTCAGGAGCTGTTCCACACTCTCCTTAGCTCTGATTATGAGATTGGAGTAGTGTGGATTCCTGGTCATGTAGGAACTCCAGGAAATGAGGCCGTGGATGCTGCAGCCAGGGTTGGTGCACTGAATGGCTCTCTGGTATATTGGCGCGAGAGGTGGCAGGACATTCGAAACTCCTTGAAATATAAAATATGGTGGCAATGGGAAGGAGAATGGTCTGCACAAGAGTGAAGCAAATTACGAAATATAAAAAATACTGTTCGTGTTTGGGATTCGTCCACAAGAGCATCACGACACGAGGAGGTTTTACTCACCCGGTTGAGGATTGGCCACTGTCATCTGACACATGGCCATCTTCTACGTGGCGAGCTCAGCCAGAGTGTGATATGTGGTGTGGTCCACTTACGGTGGAACATTTTTTATTGCATTGCAGAAAATATGACCGTGTTCGCCGGCAATATGGAATTCGGCTGACACTACGTGACGCTCTTGGAAATGATTTTAATTGTATAAATGCAGTTCTGAGATTTTTATCGAATACTGGACAGGACAAGGTGATTTAGTTTTTTACTGACCCGTTTTACTTATCCTCCGGACCCTTTACATCCGGAGGTTACACTTGTTTTATATTTGATTTTACATTGTTGACATTTCGGACTTTATACATCTGAATATTTTATTGTTTTTGAAATGTGATACACAATTTATCTCTGGTGGCCTTAGTTTTATTATTTTATTTGTTCGTTTTGAATACCATCTAGGGTCGTAGAATTTCTCAATTTTATGATTGTGTACAAATCACCTTGTGTGTACTGCATTTGTGTACCTCGTTTTTACCGTAACAACGATTATTTATTTCTTTTAGCGTTGTGATTATTATATTATTTATGTCTTTGTTTTATTAAGAATTTTAGATAAGGGGCGCAAATAGCCATAGTAGCTTACGCGCCCTTTTTAAACCCTAATACTGTTACTACTACTACAATTAGCTGAAACTTTCGTAATATGCTAATCTATGTAATACAGAGATAATACTGAGGAAACAGACGAAAAGCTTGTAGCTGTATTGAAGATGCAGTGCTATTAGCAAAATACGAAGGGAATTATACTAATATTCAGCCTTTGACATTCGCGTCAGTTTTTTGCGTAGTAAGGAGTCACGGCAGTCTTGATACATTAGTAGTCTTGCTGTAATGGTCGTCGTGAATAGGCTAGGCTACAAATAGGTAAGTAAGTACATTTAATTTGTAATCAGGACAGTCTTATAGACTCCGCGCAGAGCGGTGGAGTAGGCATTGCACACACAATCACTCACAGGAGTAAAATGTAAATTATCTGTAAAATATACTTAAATGTTTTTCTACTTCCAACAAAATAAGTGTTTCGACATTTGAAAAAACATGAAAGATTAATCACAACATTGAAGTAACGGTCAGCGCGTCTGACTGCGAAACCAGGTGGCCCAGCTACGAATCTTGGTCGGGTCACGTTATCTGGTTGAGGTTTTTTCAGGAGTTTTCCCCCTCAATCCAATACGAGCAAATGCTGGGTAACTTTCGGTGCTGATTCCGGACTAATTTCACCGACATTATTACCTTCATTCATTTATTTTATTTCATAGATATTACTTGAGCAATGAAGCTTTAAGATGTGGAACAAGTCAAAATTTTACAATTACAATTTTTACAAATTTTTACAGTTTTACAATTTAGTAATTTTGTGCAATTTTTTACATTATTTTGGCGAGATGTAGTGAGATGAGGTGAGGTCCGAGGATTCGCCAAAATATTACCCGGCATTTGCCTTTTGGTTGGAGAAACCTCGGAAAAACCCAACCAGGTAATCAAATCAAAGAGGATGATTCATTTCATTCAGACGCTAAATAACCTGAGATGTTGATACAGCGTCGTAAAGTAACAAGAAAGTCACCACAAAGGATAGGACAATACTATATGGGCCTTGAACTTGAAAAACATTTCACTATAATAATGGGGCAATATTTTACGTTACGGTGCCGAATTATGCCTGACGCGCTCAAAGCTACCTACTAGTTACACGAGAGAAATGATTAATTACAGTGTTAATGATACCAACAAAGTATCAATATTTATCTGATATAGTTTCCGTTGAGAGAGTGTGTGCCAAGTGAAAGCGGTTACCGGCACCGCTTCGTTGAAGTAGTTTATGTACTGCAATGGACAATAGAGTTGCATCATGAACGATGTCGTGACCGATTGCTCGGCCGGCAAACAATAAAAACACTTGCCAATAACAATCCAATACGGAAGTAACGGAACAGAGGTTTATTTTTTTACTTGGTTATTTAACGATGCTATATCAACTACGATGTTATTTAGCGTTGATGGGATTGGTGATAGCGAGATGATATTTGGCAAGATAAGGACGAGGATTCGCCAGAGGTTACCTGACATTTGCTTTATGGTTGGGGAAAATCTCGGAAAAAATTCAACCAGGTAATCAGCCCAAGTGGGAATCGAACGCAAATCCGGAATGGCAGGCAAGTGCCTTAGGCGACTGAAACAGGTGGTCGTGCTAGTTACTGAAGTTGAATTGAGAGTGATCCCACTTAAAACTCTTCCTGCTAAGCATGTTAAGTTGATTCCTCTTGGAAGCAAAAATCCTATTTTCAATGCTACGAACAAGAGTGCTTCTTCATAAACCTAATCTGAATGCAACGTTTTCTAATATGCAAATTAAGCGCCAGTGCACAAACTTACATATAAAAATATCACAAAATATGGTGTGTTGCATCAACATTCACACTCAAAACAGTTTTCAACCCTTAGCTATGGAAGACAGTATGGAGCAAACTTCTACTGCTTCTACCTTTCAACATGAAAAAAATTCCCCCTATCTGCTTAAAGAACATTGAGAACTATCAGCTCTTATTACAAAGCATACATAGGCCTAATCATGTACAAACAGAATTTCATACAGAGTTGAAAGGTACAATCATAAAAATATACGCATCAATATCTTATGATTTTAAATCAATTATTACTATGATTCAATCCGTCAGCAATATTATACCTATAAAAATCCCGCTGAAAATATGTTTTCTGCTGTTATTTGAAATGTACCCTGCTCTCTCAGAGTTCAAGAAGATAAAAGTCGTCCTTGAAGGACTTAACTATCCATTACATAAAGTAACGAGACTTCTAGGAAAGAACAAACCCTCCACTGGGCAGCAATGACTAAGGTAAATCAATCCTAAATCTCACTTGCCTACTTACTACACAGTGTAGTTAAAGTTGAAACCGGTCGAGGTGGGTGCTTCCAAGCTGGTGACTGGGGGTGCAATGGTGTCTCTCGTGCTCTTCTTTTCGCCATTTTTCTTCTTATCACCAACCACTCCTTTTCGTCCTCTCGTTTTTTCATCACTCTGTTTCTCTCTGCTGGCTACCATAGCATGCGGAATGCCCACCACATCATCACAACCAATTACATCTCTCCATCCCCGCTGTTAGTTTTTGCCATGACCACCATCATGACGGGATTTGTTAAGGATGCTTGATGAGGTTTCATTCTTCTTCCCCTTCTAGTTATATTCATTCTTAGGTTAAGGCTCTTAGGCTTATAACTCCTGTCTCACCAGCAGGGATCTTTCCTATTTCCGTGGTCCTGTCCCACGGTTTGGTGCGCGACTTCCGAATTGTGTAGCCTGTCAGGGCGCCCAGCAATGAAGCAATAGTGGACCTTTCATACTGCCCCTATATGCAAGTTTAGGTGCCAAGCCAGGACCAGAGGTCAAATACATTCACGTAGAGCTTCAATGGGGGCCCGGGGTGATTTAGACGTCCTGGTGACCGACTCTGCTCGCCGGGGTGGATATAGCACTCTGAAGTGTTACCACTGACTTATGGGTGTCGCAGTGTAATCAACCACAAGTCCCCTGAAGCTGGATAGTCCTGGGATTGTTCAGCGTAGAGTGGGGAGCCACGGGCGGTTACTCCCTTAGTAGGGGTATAAAACTGCTACACGCCTCTGGTGTAAGACTTGCTATTAGGTGTGTAATGTCCAGTTTGAATGGTAACTTGCGTGAGGTGTGTAGCTTGGGATCGGGCTGTGGGGGGGGGGGGGGTCCTCATAGCCGGCACAGACCATGGAGAATTTTTTACGTATCTTTTTCTTTCGCAGCCCTCCCCCCCGGTGGCAGGCTGACGCCGACGGTTCCATAGTGGGGGCCAGTTTAAATGTCCTCGCGCTCTTCTCCCCCTCCCTCAGAAGAAAATAAAAAACAAAAGACAGGAATAGAGACGACTGGTGGTCATTTAACGAACATTACAATGGAATTGGATCCTGAGAAAGTAACTGTTAAAGTGCCGCCTCCAGAGTTTATTAGTATCACGTTGGACGGAACAAAAGACAATGAAGAACATCAGTCCATTTCACGTGAGACGCGCACGCGACGGACTCGTTGGGAAGGTCAAAAATGCAACTCGACTACGCAACAGTAGTCTCCTCATCGAGACTATATCTCCAAAACAGAGTGAGATGCTGTTGAAAGCGAAGTTGCTAGGGTCTTTCCTTTTAAAGTGGAATGGCACTCCTCGCTGAACACCACGCAGGGAGTAGTGCATGCTGATTCTCTGGACGGTATGTCTGATGAAGAGATCCAACTAGAACTGGCGGAGCAGTCCGTGTTCAAGGCTTACTGCTTATTACGTAAGCGGGATGGACAGACTGTTCCCCTGAGCACTCTCTTTTTGTTTTGACCTTCGAAAATCCTGTCCTATCAGAATACATCCTTGTCGGGTACGAGCGTGTTCCAGTTCGTGCATATGTGCCGAACCCAATGCAGTGCTTTAGGTGCCAATGGTTCGGACATACGCAAAAACGTTGCACTAACAACATCATATGTGCAAAGTGCGGCGGTGCTGACCATGATGATTCTCCATGTGCCGGAGCCGAGCACTGTGTAAATTGCTCTGGGGACCACGCCGCTAATTCTAAAAATTGTCAGAAGTATATGGCAGAGAAGGATATTCAAGAGCTCCGAGTCCGGGAAAAAATTGCGTTTTTCGAGGCGCTTAAGCGTATTTTAGATCAACAGAAAATGGCAACGGAAAAGTCCTATGCAGCAGTATTGCACAATGCAACAGAGGCAATTACTGCATCAACGCAAACGCCATCTCTTGCAAGTATACTTGGGAATCGTGTTGAGACCGCTACCCAGACGTATATGGACGTTGCTACTCAGACTGCTGAGTCAGTTGACTCGTGCGGCCTTGATATTATGCCTTACATTCCTAAAAAGATGACAACTGTGGCGACAGAGAAAGATTCAAGGCCTGATAGATCGCCGCGACGTCGCACTACTTGTTCGGGTGACAGATCGAGATCACGGCCTCGATCAAGATCACGATCAGGTCTGCGACGATCTGCGAGTGTATCGCCACTGTCAAGGGCTAAGCAGTCTCAGTCAATGGCACCAAATCATAGAAGAAATAAGAAGAGAAAATCACCTGTAAAGCCACCAACATGATTTAGCTCCTCATAAAGATTGATAATGTATAGTGGAACGGTGTTCGCAGCAGATATACAGAACTACAAAAATTGATCTATCGTGAGAACCCTGCTATTTTATGTCTACAGGAGACACACCTCTGACCTGAACACTCCCTGAATGTATCAGGATACAGTGTTCACCAGTACGATCATCTTGCTGGTATTTGGGCCAATGGAGGTTGTGCCATCCTACTCCGCCAAAGCAACTTTTCCTCTGTTATCAACAATAACACTCCACATCAATGCATAGGCGCTACAATAACTTTACTTGCTATTTATTTTTTCAATAGTCTGTCTCTATATGCCCACAGAAACTCCTTTTACAGTAAATGAAATTGAACATGTCCTGTTGCAGGTGCCTGCTCCATATCTGGTAGTGGGGGATGTCAATGCATCCCACCACTCAAGGGCCTCAAATTCCGACGAGAACAGAGAAAATAAAATAGCAGAGGTATGTATCCGTCTAAATCTTGTTACCCTGAATTCAGGGGAAGCAACACACCTCTCTGTGGCTTACGGTACATACTTCATAGTAGATATCTCCATTTGTAGCCCAGTTTTGTCCACGCATTTCGAATGGTCTGTGATTCATGACCTACATGGTAGTGACCACTACCCCATTCGAATGTGTATGTCCGCTATACGTCCTGTGGAATCTCGATCTCCAAACTGGGTTATTAAAAAGGTGGACTGGGTCGGATTTTCGGAGTCTATATCATTCCATGATAATGGACATGAGACTGTGGACTCCGTAGTAGAACATTACTCAAATGTGGTTATAAAGTCAGCGGAATTATCTATCCCCCGGTCGTCCTGCAGGCCGACGGATGCCTCCAGAGATGCAATCCGAGACCGCAAATGTGCCTTACGGCAATTTGAGCGCCATCCGACCCAACAAATTTTTGTCCAGTTTAAACGTATTCGAGCCAAAGCTCGTCGCACTTTGTGCGATGCTAAGAAAACATCCTGGACAAACTACGTCAATTCCTTGAAAAAGAACGTCCCAGCTAAAATCGTATGGGACAAAATCCACCAAATAATGGGGAAACGTAGTTCTGTAATTCCGAGCCTTCTGAAGAATGGCGTAACGACCACCAGTCCCATAGAAATTGCTGAAATATCTGCTACCACTTTTGCACAGGTAAGCAGCTCAAATAATTATGTCTCACAATTTCTAAAAGCAAAGATGTTGCAGAAAAACGAAAATTAAATATTAAATCTGATGACACTGAACACTACAATGCACCGTTCACATTCAAGGAGCTGGAGGCAGTATTAGACACTTCCCCTGACACCTCCCCTGGCCCTGACAACATCCATAACCGCATCCTTCGCCATCTACCACCAGCTGGTAAATCTTTCCTGTTGACAAAGTACAACCGAATCTGGACTGAGGGAATATTTCCATCTTCTTGGCGTTCCGCCATTGTTATCCCCGTCCAGAAACTGGGAAACGATCCTTCATTGTTTGGAAGCTACAGACCAATTTCTCTCAACAGCTGCATATGTAAGGTTATGGAAAGAAAGATAAGCAAACGTCTGATGTGGGTACTCGAATCGGAAAACTGATTATCTAATATCCAATGTGGTTTTCATAAGCACAGATCCGCCGCAGACCATCTTTTTCGGCTGGAGACCGCCAATAGAAATGCTTTCCTGAAGAAGGAACATCTTGTGGTGGTCTAATTTGATCTAGAAAAGACTTACGATACCACATGGCGGAATGGCATTCTGCAAACTCTGCATGATTGGGGATTTCGTGGCAGTCTACCAACGTTTATTGTGAAGTTCATGGCAGAGCGGTATTTCCTAGTTCGAGTAGGCACCACACTTTCTAACGAACAAGTCCAAGAAAACGGCGCTCCGCATGGGTCTGTATTAAACGTTCTTTTCTGCATTGCGATCAATGGAATTGCCCACTGTGTGGGTGACCGAGTATCTTCCCTGTTGTACGTTGATGACTTCAGTTTATATTACTGCTCCCGATATCTTCCATCCATCGGTCGACAGTTGCAACTGGTCATCAACGTCCTATCAGAATGGGCTGTTCGCAATGGCTTTAAATTCTCCACTCTAAAAATGCAGTGTGTCTCCTTTTACAACCATCGTGGACTGCATCCACATCCAGAACTGCGTCTTAATGGAGTGGAGTAGCAATATACAGACACTGCGAGATTTTTGGGCCTTATCTTTGATTATAAATTAACGTGGGAAGCGCATATACGTGATTTGAGAGCGCGTTGCTAGAATCCTTAAATATTTTACGCGTTTTGTCAGGGATTCGCTGGGGTGCAGACCGTACAGTGCTTTTACGCCTTTACCGAGCTGTTATCCAATCAAAGCTGGATTATGGCTGTTTTATTTATGGCTCAGCAAATAAATCTAAATTATGTCTTTTAGACACTATCCATCACCATGGGATGCGACTTTCTACAGGGGTCTTCCAAACTAGTTGGACAGTGAGCCTGTATTGTGAAGCAGGAGAACCATCCCTGTATCAGCGACGTAATGTCTTGTTATGCTCATATGTGGTTAAGCTCCGCTCACAGCCTGAGCACAATTGTTACGACTCTTTCCATCATTCGTCTCTTTACGACCGATACAGTGAAAATCCACGGAGACTTCGTCCATCAGGTGTGCGATTTCGAGAATTGCTTTCTGAGCTCGACATGCATCTACCATCAGTTCGCACACTGGAGTATACCACCATTCTATGGTGGATTATGCGACGTCCCATGTTTGATGTAAGTCTGAGCCAAAGTTTCAAGAATTTTACATCAGCTTTTGTGTATAGACTTCGCTTTAATAAACTTTTGTCAAGTTTTTCAAACCATTCTTTAGTTTTTACTCACGGATCCCGGGTAAATGATTGTATTGGTTGCTCCTTTTTACAGTGAATGGATGTACTGTGAATAATTCCCATTTCTTGATGCAGCTGCTGATTTCTCAAAAACTATGGAGCATCTTTTGCTGTTCGTTCGCAGGAACTTGTTCTGAAGAACTTGTAGATGATGCATGCGAGTCTTATTTGCCGTCCCCTACTCTGAAGCTACATTAGTTAAAAGAGGTCGTACAAGCGAGGTGTAGAGCATATTGAACAATTCTATCCAATTTGTGAACGACTACTAACCAAAGGGTATTATTTTCGATTTCTGGAAGACGATAGCATAAAAATGCGAGTTATATTGGCATTCCATGTAAATTTCGTATCTAATAATATGCCCAGATATTTTACAGCTCGTTGACAAGATAGCCATGTAACTTGTTCACTTAGAAGAACCAAAGGAGCCACCGACGTGGCTCAGTCAGTTAAGGCGCTTGCCTGCTGGTCTGAAGTTGCGCTTGGGCTCGGGTTCGATCCCCGCTTGAGCAGATTACTTGATTTTTTCCGAAGTTTTCCCCCACCGTAAGGTGAATGCCAGGTAATCTATAGTGAATCCTAGGCCTCATCTCGCCAAATACCATCTCGCTATCACCAATCTCATCGACGCTAAATAACTTAGTAGTTGATTCAGCGTCGTTAAATAGCCAACTTAAAAAAAAAAAAAGGAAGAACCAAAGGAGGCGGATTATGAATAGACCTTAAAGAGAAGATTTTAGTCTCTGTCTTGGTAATGTTGCCAGTGAGAGAACCAGTTAGATAGTGCATGTAAGGATGTCTGAAATTGCAGGATTTATATTATATAGCTATGTGTGACGATCGTAAACATGGAATGTCATATGTGAAGAGATTGAAGAGAAGTGGTGACAGTATAGATCCTTGTGGTACTCCGGCTAAAATTGGACAAAGCGTTGATTTGGTGCCATCTATACATATTGAGAACTGATGCTCAGATAAAAAAGCTTTTCATGATACTTGTGAGATAGTGAGGAAAACCAGTTCTGTATAATTTTAGCATCAAACCATCATGCCAAACAGTATCAATGCTTGAGCATTATCCAGAAACAGCAGCAGTATACTGTCTTTTTTTCAAAATCTTTTATAATGCATTCACTGACTGTTTGCAATTGATGTACTGTAAAATGTTTCGGCCGAAAGCCAAACTGAAGATCTGGTATAATCTTATTGCTGAACGTAAATTTGCAGATGCGATGATGAATAACTGTCTCAAACAATTTCGATAGCGTAGGCAGTAAGCTAATTGGTCGATAACTAAATGGCAAGTGTTTAGGTTTGTTCGGCTTGTGAAAAATAATGGTTTCAGCAAGCTTCGAAATTCTAGGAAAATACCCAATTGAAAGGCCAGCATTGAAAATTATCCTCAAATATATAACAGCTTTGTGCGTAAGCTTCTTTAATACAATGTTGGAGATTTATTATTTGCAAGCCTTTGATTGAAGTAGACAGTTCTTGTGGAGTAATATAGAGAATTCTCTCTGGCACATTCGGTTTAAAAATATTTTGTATAGGCCTAAGATCTTTTTCAAATTCAGAGGTAGTCTGTTCATTTTTAATCTCGTTTGGACAGAATACATGTTCATAATCAGATGCAAGCAAATTACATTTGGATTCTGTGTCTGTGGCTATTTGAGAGTCTACACAAAGTGTTGGGATAGCTGTTGGCTCACTCAGAATACAGTACACTTTGTAGTGTGCCAAAGAGTATTATCACCTTCAGGTTCAGATAATAAGATCTGATACGACTATAGACGAAGTTGTTCAAGATTTGTCTTGAGTAGTCATATGAGATAATACATCATTTGAACTGTAACCTAATATAACCTGTCACAACCTAAAGTAACATAGCTTAATCGTAACTAACCCTAAGCAAGACTAAGGTAAAGTAACCTAACCTAATTAATATTTAACAATTAATATGTACCTAACCTAAGCTAACATAACATTACCAGGTTAGCTTAGTTTTGTTTTGGGTAATTGACGTTAATTAAGATTAGGTTAGGTTGGTTTAGAATGTGATAGGTCATGTTTGGTTACAGTCGAAAGTATGTGTTTCCTAAATTTTTTTGTATTACCTTTCGAAAAACGAGCATTAAATCGTCGTAGGTGAAAAAAGAAAAGTTCGAAGATCTTGGAGTGATTATCTCCAGAACTACCATCTTTATTATAGCATTACCAAGATAAGGCAGACTGCACATTCTTCGACAATTTTCAATATATGCAAGACACACCAAAGTCCAAAGTGACATAACCTAACCTGTCATTGATTCGTCTATGCAAGAATACCAAAAGCCAAAACTGCCTGCCCATTCTTACTAAAGATATTGCATACTTTTGTATAGGAGATAATTAGTAACAAGAAGTTAGTAAGTCATTTCCAAGAGCTGAAATTAATATTTACTTAATCACCTCTTTCAGTTGTGATGGATGTGATCAAGATGGAGCACGAGGTTGACCCGTTGGCTATACAGACAAGTGATAACACAGATGTGGAAGGGAAGAAGCCTTCATCAGAGGTAAATTGAAATTTATTACTGTGTACTACCCATGTAGATACAACTTTCATACCAACATACCATAAGTCAGAAATGTGTATACACTTCCCAAAGTAAATTCAACAAAGTTAATCATCAGAAAGAAGCCCAAGCCTAGAGTTCGTTTATAACAAGCATTCACGGGAGTTTCTTTCGAAAAGAATGTGAACATTTTTTTCAATCTTACCGGCATAAGTAATAAAATATATATATTTTTTTTTTAACTGAATTATTCATTTAATAAAATATCCACATGAACGACAGTCGAACAGACTTGGTGAAGCAGATCAAGTTTTTGTTTTGCACTTCTGTAGCAAGATCTGTCTGGTGAACATGTCATCCTGGTTTCATTAAAGCTGGACACATAGTTTACATTCCTTACACAAGCGACACTTAACATGTTTGCTTGAATTGTGTTTCCTGAAATTGATTTCTCATCACCTGCGTGATATAATGTTCCAGCTTTTATCTTCTCTGACTTCATGAGAGCACTGGTGTGGTTGTATACTTGTAAGGAGAAGCCACTCTCAATTGTGGGATTGAATCCTGTTTGGACTCAATACTTAGTTGGTTGGTCTCCGAGATTTTCCCCAACTGTTTCACTATTACGATCACTGCTGTTCTACTCATATTAGTTCTAGTTGGTTTCTTTACAATATTCAGCGTGGATTGGTGTTCATTGCTCTGGATTGACTTGTCTTAAAATTGACATCGATTATCGATTCAGTTAGTTACTGGGGTTTAAAAGGGGCGCGTCAGCTACTATGGCTATTTGCGCCCTTATCTAAAATCATTCAACAAATCAGAAACACAATACAATAATCAGAATGCTTAAAAGAACTAAAAAGCGTTGTCACGGTTAAAACGAGGTTCACAAATGCAGTTTCAACAAGGTGATGCATAAAAATCATAAAAGTGAGCAGTTCTCTTTTGGACATCAGTCGTGAGATCTTCGAAATAAAGAAATTCGTCCACTTTAAGAGAATAATTATTAAATTCAATTTCTTCTCTGAGTTTGACCTCATCGAATATTACCACTCTGTAACATTTATTTTCATATATTTCATCATTTCGGTAAATTAGGAAAAATTTGATGTACAGCTCCTGGTTGTAATTTTCAACGCATGCACGGTATTTCTGTCTTATGACTTTTTATAATAAAACAGTCTGGTTTTATAATCATGTATTCGGAAAAATGCACATCACAAATACAGTTATTTACTGAAAGCTGCCTATTTTTCTGCGGAATCGCTCTGTCCCATTTCCCAAACTCATCTTTTTCTTTTGGAGATGAAAAGAAATGTCTTGTGACACTATTTCTACTGTATTCCTATCTACAACCCGGAACAAAACAGTATGGCATTCTTGTAATTATTTTGTAAACCACCACACAATATTCTTTTGACACTGATTAATTCAGAGCACAACAAACTGAAGACATCTACATAACTCTCAACAATAAAGCATATTAACAACCCCTAGAAACTTTCATCATTAAACGCGAGAGAAATATATTTTCGAGGTATCTGACTTCAGACAACTGATAGATCCTGCCGATCGAAGCACCACTAGTTGTCAGGTGTGCCACCAACAGTGGGAAAGCATAGAAGTGCATACACTATTTCTTCTATTCGTCCTGCTTAAATGACGACTCGATGCTTGAGAGCTCCTCTCAATGGCTTCTCAAATATGTTCTAAAATCTGCTCAGGCATAGAAGGTCTACCAGAATGTTGCTCATCGGCAACATTTTCTGTCCTCTGAAATTTATCGACAAGACATAGTCGGATGTTTGCTAGTGTTGCACCAGTTTTCGATATTTACGTGTAATCTTCTGTTGCACCTTTGCTTATGTTAAAACATGCAATTGAGGGGTTTGGGGGAAAAACCAGGCAGCTCCAATTTTTTTTTTTTTTTTTAGTTATTATGCACAGAGGACATAAAAGTACGCTCTATCGTTTGGTCGAAGAACCAAGTAGTTCCAAGAATTACATTCACAGTTATAATGCATTTTGGACCTGCCTCTTCTGTACATGCTTATTGTTTGACGGTAAGTTTTTCTTCATTGTCTCGGAAAGTACTGAATTGGAACTGCCTGGTTTATGCCCCCTCAGTTGACACCGATAAGAGTCACCCGATTTTAATACTCAGCATAGTAATTGGTCTGAAACAATAAAGTAATCCCAACATTTACTAAAAAATGGATCGAGACTTAGTATCTACCCTGTATGTTCTATAGCAAAAACGACGATATTCACTGTAAGAAAACCGCTTAGCTGCTATTGAACAATGAGTGATCATCACTAGCATTGTTTGCGGTGATGATCACCATAGCGAATCTTCCAACTTATCTCACTGTTGTGATAACATCACATTTGGTGCAGCGCCTTTAAATAGATTGTTAAGATGAAAAGATTATGAGTCTCTTGATCACTGTCTGTGATGGAGTACCAAAAAATTACATCCAAATACAAATTTAGCCAGAATTTGACATTGAAAGCTCTCAAAATTGTGGTTTTACTGGATAAAGAGCTGAGGACTATTTGCATTCCAGGTTGTCTGGAGATAATTTGTATTACTGTGTTGCTATCTTGAGCTGGCAGGGAGTGAAGTCTTGATTCTACACACATCAGAATTGTGGGAGGAACAGATAAAATTTTATAGAAAATTCTTTGCATACTCAAATAAATAATGAACATAAGGTACATACACTATCTCCCAAAAAGTAATGGGCACTGTTTTTGCCCCTTTAGAAACTCGTGGTACCACCTCTTGTTGGTATAACAGTAGCCACCCTGTCAGGCATGCTGTCCACTAGTTTTTGTAGGATATCCACTGGAATGTCTCGCCATTCCCCTTGCAACATGGCACTCAGTTGGACAATGGAAGTTGGCCACATCTCCCGAGACCTCAATTACCGGTCCAATTCATCTCAAAGGTGCTCAATGGGATTGAGATCAGGACTCTGTGCAGGCCAGTCCAACCTGTGAACATTATTGTCCGCGTACCACTGCATAGTAGCCGCCAAAACATAGGGCTCAAAATTGCAACTTCATTCAGAAAACTAAAATACAAGATAGCATACAAAACAAATAACACAACACATAAATATCTAAATAATCACATCAAACATTTAAATAAATATAATTCATCTGTGGTTTACAAACTGAAATGCAATAGTTGCCCACGTTTTTACATAGGACAGACAGGAAGAACCTTTCAAACCTTTCAAACAAGATATAAAGAACAAATTAAAGCTATAACCAAACCCTACATCACATCAAATTACGCATAACATATTATGAACAATAATCATGACTACAGTAATATAGAAACAGATATGGATATTCTACACATCACACCAAAAAGTCTACAGTTAAACATCTTGGAACAATACGAAATATACAAACATACAATAACATACCCACGACATATACTTAATACACAATTACAGTTCAATTCCCACACATTATTCGATATCATGATACATAACACACAAACAACCACCCCCCACCACAGGAACAACACACCCCCATCCCTACAACTGACGAATGCAAATAGCAATATGCAAGATCAACAGAACATCAGTAGTTCGTAGGACACTGAAGATGACGCAGAACCGGCGTCGAAACAAGCCTTCTGTCTGAGGTACATAACCTTTTTTTTTTTTTTTAATTTTAACACTTTTAACATGTCGTTAAACAGTTTTAAGTTTTTTAAACAAAGTGTTAACGTGAACCAGAATCAATGAATTAACAAGTCCCTAATAGAAACAACAACCACGAAATTTCTTTTTTTTTATTTTAGGAGGTTATTTTACGACGCTTTATCAACAGCTTAGGTTATTTAGCATCTGAATGAGATGACGGTGATAGTGCCGGTGAAATGAATCTGGGGTCCAGCACGTAAAGTTACTCAGCATTTGCTCATATTGGGTTGAGGGAAAACCCCAGAAAAAACCTCAACCAGGTAACTTGCCCCAACCGGGAATCGAACCCAGGCCACCTGGTTTCACAGCCAGACTTGCTAACCATTACTCCACAGGTGTGGACCGAAATTTCTTGCCTTACAAATCGATAATGTGTTCAATTGGAAATATGACATTAAATTAATTACCCCCAAACTAAATTCAGCCCATGTTTTGCTATTAGATTTATGCAAGAGATAGTAAATATCAATACTTTAAAAACAATATACTTTGAACAGTTCCACTCGGTAAATGAGTTTCGGAATAATATTCTGAGGAAATTCTACAGATAGCAACAGTATATTCCTACTACAAAAGAGAGTAATTAGAATAATAGGAGGTGTCAGATCTAGGGAATGGTGTAGGAGCATTTGAAAAAAAAAACTACAAATAATGGCCATGGCTTGTCAGTATATTTTTTCATTAATATATTTCCTCGAATGTAATCGTGAAAACTATGTAATTAATTAAACAGTTCATAGCATAAATATTGGTCAAAAAATTACTTTCATACTCCATCAGCAAGTTTATCGCGCTGTGTGTTATATGACAGTAAACATTTTTAATAGCCTCCCTATGAATATAAAAAATCAAACTCAAAATGTAAGATTATTTAGGGCCAAATTAAAGAAGTATCTTATTTCTGACGGCTCCTATTCTGTAGGTGAATTTATGACATTCAATAATGGTGCATGAATATTTCTGTCATGTAATAAGTATCGATACTAACCCCTTATGTTATAATAATATGTTCTAAAACTTCTTTATATATTTGAACTAGACTGTGACTATAATTAAGACTTTGTAGTAACTTACTATTAAGATTTTATTGACATGTTCCATATTCTGTGAAGCTATGTACGAATCACATGGAATGTAAATACAATAAACTGAAACACTATTATCTGTGCATTTCGAACTGGCAGCTCAGGGTCAAATGATGGACTGCATTTGCCATGTGTGCTTACCCCAATCCTGGACCATTCTCCTCAACTAAAGTCAGCTGGGACAGGCAGAATACCAGTGCTTCAGTTCACAGTTTTCAGTTGAGTGACTTGTGCGTGGTTTGTACTTTTGTATGTTTGTACGTGATCTTGATCCGCCAGTTCGAAATGCACAGATAATAGTTAGCAAATTCTCTAGTGGATAGACAAATGATTAACTCACTTATATATACCCAGCGTTCATGATTTATTTGAGCATACAAAGAATTTTCTATAAAATTTCATCTGTTCCTTACACAATTTTGATGTATGCATTTAACGATCTTGTCTATTATACAAATCTGGCTTTCAGATAGTAGCTCCCTGTAAAGCAGGTTTGAATAATTTCAAGGAAAAATTGGTCCGGGGCCGGGTATCAATCCCGGGACCCTTCGCTTAGCGCGCGAACGCTCTTCCGACAGAGCTACCCCAGGAACTATACACGACAGTCACAATTTTTCATTCGTTACTGGAGGTACATTAACAGAAAGCCACAATTAAAGTCACACAAGGTATTTGTGTGCACTCATAGTTGAGTTCTGGCGTCTTGTCAGCTCATATGAGTTGTGTGGATACAAAGGAAAAATTGTGACGGTGTCGTGTATAGTTCCTGGGGTAGCTCAGTCGGAAGAGCGTTCGCGCGCTAAGCGAAGGGTCCTGGGATCAATACCCGGCCCCGGAACAATTTTTCCTTGAAATTATTCAAATTATTCGATCTTGCCTATTATTTTTTCTCGAAGTTTGCTGTTGAATATTTGTGCACACTATAGGTGTATTTTCTTGCTCTTAAAAGAAAAATATTTATTCTTGGTGACAGCCATGCAAATGCATTCATATGCGTATGCAAGCAGCATACCTCAGTTGTTCTCTGCAACCCTCCATCCTACTGTCCTCTTGTAGCCCTGGTGTAAGTTATGGCTAAAAATTCGAAGTACTCCTAGAAACACAAGTTACTCATCTGTTCTCCAGGAATTGCAATTATTTAATCTGCACTCAACTTGGATAAAGGTGGAATGTGAGGACCACAGCTGTGACGTCACATCAGAGATAAAATTGGAGGAAACTCCGCTGCCAAATATGAAGCATGAAACTGAGGTGAGTATTCTGCTTCTACTTATTCTTTGACTTTCTAACTTGTATTGTGCTCCTCAGACACCATCTGTGTACAACTGTCCAACAGTATTGTTTGCATATAGAGAGAGAGCCATCAGCATTTTCAGTGTACCATTACTCTATTCATAATACATATTTTTTTGTTGTAATAATACACCTGAGGTATGAACTTTGATTTGGCTCTTTATTTTGAAATAATCTTTTTGCAATAATAATAATTTTTTTAAACGTACAGAAAATGGTGTTGTAATTAAGGGTAAGTTTTTGGAATATATAGTTTATTGCTTTCACATGTTAAATACTAGGTTACGGTATCTTGTTGACTAGTTTCACCTTGTTGTGAGGTATCTTCAGAATTGGGTGCTCCTGGTCTTCACACCTTCTGTTTGCTTTTCCTGTAGTGTAATGTGGAGTAAGTTTTCTTTAAATTTACAGTTTGTCTGCATTTTGCCATTACAGCAGTGTCTCGTGACATTGAAGTGAGCCACTTGAATATTTTCAATGAATTGTTTCTTTCCTCAGATATAGGCCTGTCCTAAATAAATGTAGTGTTTGGTTTTAATCTTTAAATTTCAGAGAATTTGCTTCCTATACTTTTTCATTTGGATGGAATATATTGGTTAGCCTATATGTGCAAATACTACGATATTTCTTGATTCATCCGTCAACCAACCAACTGTTGTGTAATTGTGATGCTTAATATTTTATAAATAATTTTCGTAGAGATGATGTGATGTGTTGAAGTTCATTGCATTTAGAGTAAAGTCAGCTGGTTTTTGCAGGAACAGGTTTCATATTTTTTAAGAATGTGCTCATACAGTGCATCCCACTTGCTATTTTACCCAACTATTATTTAACCAGCAGTTTGGTGATAACTTTGACAAGAAAAGATATCGAAACGAAACATGAACTACATAAGACTCATTTCGCGAGGGAGATAGGGAATTGGATGTGTGACGTCATGCTATTGCCAAAGGGACATGTTAAATGATGAGTGATTGTTTTGTGACAGCAAGACAGTGGGATGAGTGTGTCGACAGGAATGGCTGGTGTTGGGAGGTGTGATTTGTGAACAGGACAGTTGGAAAATATACTGGTATACTGTACAGGAGATGTGTTTACTGTACGCACATCTTGGAAAACGGAATTGCTAAAGACGTGTCAACAGATATTTGTAAGAAGGTTTGAAAGCAGCATGCATTTTGGCATTGGCGAGGAAATTGAAAGCCACAGGGACCTTGTTCAATGCACAGAGGGGTGGGTGTCCCAGAATGTGGAAGAACAGCTGTCTCTGACATGATTGGCACAACAATCGTGTCTGTCCAAGAGCAACGAAATTGGCGAAACTGCGTGCATGTCGCATCGAAGCAAAATGAGTGGCACATTGTCAGTGGTTTCAGACCTTTGTTCCAGAAGGAACATCTGGAAATATTCGACATCACTTACTTCACGGACGAGGCATGGTTTCACCTGTCTGGATACATCAATTCACAAAATTCACGCCTTTGAGCAAGTGAATATCCTCATGCCATGCATGAAGATCGTTGTTTGGTGTGCATTATCAATCCAATGTTCTTCGACGCAACTGTCACAGCTGCTGCGTACATGACAAGCTTTGAGACATTTACAAACCAATTGGACGACGTGGAACTTACCACTGAATGTTTTCAACAGTGGCGCAACATGCCATGTTTCTCACAACAATATGGCCAAAATTTAGTCCTTTTTCGGTGACTATATCATTTCGAAGGGAATGGCAACACAATTACTCAATCTGTTGTCAGTGTTGTCACTGTATTACTTCTTATAGGACTATATGATGTAATAATTTGAACTTTTTGTTCTCATGGAATATATTTTCTAAGGTTAATAAATGTACCACAAAACAACAATACCTCTGCATTTAATTGTTTCTGCTTATCCATAAACAAACATGAATAGAATGGTTTAAAAATCGGTGCTGTTTCAGTGGCAAATGCTATACATTAGTTTTTTAGATTTTTGATATCATTCAGAGGCAGAAAAAGCCGTTAACTGTGTGAGTGATAGGAAATTTTTTTCTACATTGGACTGTAATGACTTTTCCTTGTATAATGAATAAGTCAGCAAATATTTAAATATATAAATTTTAACACTGAAATTGCTGTTCTCATGTTCTAATTTAACACTTCTTATATATACCAGGTGTACCTAAAATGCTGCAACAAACTTTGGGCCGTGGTTCCATAGAGAATAAGAATGAAAAGATTTCACAACCAAATCATTTCAGAGCTAGAGTCCCATCTGTAATATGTAGAATTCCCCAGGTGTTCGAAATGCGATCCTCCCATCTGAATTCAGGCCTGGGCACAATGATGCACGAGATTCAACATTCTGGGCATTAAGGAAATGGTTGCTCGTGCTTAAAAAATACACTGTTGCTAGGTGTCCACATGATCCACTGTGATCCCATAAACTAAAAATATCAAATTTTTCCACAAGGAAGTCTAAAGGATTGAGATCTGGTGAGTGAAGGGGCCACATAATTGGCCCACCACGTCTTATCCATTCCCCAGGAAATACATTATGAAGATGACGACAAAGATTTTTTAGGAAATGTACTCGTGCTTACTTATGCATAAACTATGTATTGGTATATCTTGAAGTTTGAGAATATATTGATAAGGAAGTTATTTTGTTTGGCAAAACATAAGGTCCGATTAATCAGTACCTGAGGATTCCTGCCCATATATTAAGGGAAAATCTTCACTGATGCATTGTCTGAACTGTTACTTGTGGATTTTTATCTGCCTACATGTATAATTTTTTTCAGCTAATAACCTCGTCTCTGGTAACTGCTGCTTCATCAGTGAATAAAATGGTTTCGATTTGGAACATACAGTGTGCGAAGCAACTCGGCCAAGGTACTCAATTGGTATAAGACCGTGAACCCATTGAATAGAATTTCTGTTCACACAGACATCCTTATATCTGCTGCAACTCTTCTTGAATCCTCTTCTACATGGTTTAGCAAATGTTCCATTTCGAATGATATACTTGAGAACCTTTGTCTTACAATATCGTCTGCCAATCCATACATATAAACCATGTCCACCATTTTTGAATTTGTATAATTCATCGTATGAAACAAGAACACAACAGAGTCTGTGAAAGGATGAAGTGCTATTGACGGTGTGCTGTAGGGACAGCAGAGCAGTCGCTGTGTACATGCACTGCTGTGCATTTATGGTGGATGAATGTAAAGAAGATATTCCTACTTATGTCTGCATTACTCTAACTCCCTACTGCCACCTTCTCGAACTACCATTAGTGGTAGTAAGTGTATGTTACATGTATCACATATGGCATTCCTCTGGTAAATGCTACTTCATCGCTGAATGAAATGGTTTCAAGGAAGCATAAAAAATCGTGTGGGTTCGAAGGAATTCCCCACTCCCATTAATGGTGATTCAGTCTAAACGATGAGAAGTCATTTCATACAGGTCGGGGTAGTGAGTTAAGAGTGGGAGAGACATAGGTAGGAATGTCTAATTTACATTCATACACCATTAATGCAAAGCAGAGCAACTGCCACTGTCCTGTGGTCCGAATACTTGTGCTTGCAAACACTTCATGCTTTTACTCAGTCAGTTCTGTTGTTGCTACGGTCAATTACACAAATTCAGAAATGGTGAACATGGTTTATATGTATGGACTGGCAGACGGTATTAATAGAGCAAAGATTTTTCACTGCCTGATTGAAAATGGAATATTTACACCAACCTCCACCTATCAAGGTCAGTGAGGGCTCCTGATTTGGAGGACAGCATATTACACCACCTGGAGACAAACACGAGAAGAGTTGGAGCGACCACAGGCATTTCTAAGCATGTCATGGATGACTGAATAAACAGAAACTCCTTTCAAAGACCGGAAGTTTAGGCATTATAAATCTTTAAAATAGACAGGCAAAAAGGCATTATAAACAACTGAAATAGGCAAAAAAAATGCAACTAAAACAACTATACTATTAGATTTATATATTTAATTATTTACCTGATTAATCAATCCGCATATTTATGTTGACATTGTGGTGATTGCTTCGTTGCAATTTTTAAGTTTAAAAATGTTTCTGTGTACACTTGACAGCAAAGTTTTATGAAATTGTATTGGCTTATTGATTACACATTACAGCCAAATGGTTTTTTTTTTTCCATACGAAAAAATGACCTCTCAACATTCACAGAAGTTATGGCGGCAAATCGGAAGCACAGCAAGATAGAAGGGTCCATTTCAACTTCAATAGAAGTGTCCTCCTATAGACTTTTTATTTTTTTTTTTAAGTTTGTCCAAATCATTATTTTGAGAAAACACTCCTTACACTTTTCCCTTACCAATGAACCCTTTCCCCTGGAACACTGTCTAATCATTTTACTGCATCTTCTATAAGCTTCACTGACTTCTACAGAGACTGTTCTCTTTCTTGAAGTCGAGTGACCACTGCTGGTAGGAAACCCAACTTCGCTGCAGTGAAAGTTACATCATCTTTCACCTCTATAGATTCTAGAAGTTTTTTAGCTGCTATGATCGATGATACTTCATGCTCCAAAGCGTTGACCTCCTTACTTACACTCGTGTAATTTGAAGTGTAGTAAATTACTTCTGAAATCCATGTTCCCTGTAGGCTTGGGAGGCAGAACTACCCTGGAGCAATGTCTTTAAATGTCTGAATTCGTGACAGGGATTTCAGAAAGATTTTCTTAATACTGGAAACCAATTTATCGACATCTCTAAACAAGCATTGTACCTCTTCTGACACCCTGTGGAATCCATGGGCTATGCAGGTCACATATAGCATATTTGTAAATAACACTTTTAAAGTTTCTCCAGCCTTTTTCATATATGGCGCGGCATCAGTAATGAACAGTAATACATTGTCGTGGTTATTTTCTTTGGGCCACATTAATTTCAATGAATTGGTCAATAACTGTGAGATAGTTGCACTATTAACCTTTTCCAGACATTCTGTTGTAAGCAGGAATAGTTTCACATGTTCTATAGAAGGATCTAATGGACAACAATGACATTCGCAATACAGCAAGTTGTAGGTGTAGGAACAGGTGACTCATTGATTGAGATTCAGATCTTCTTATTTTTAATTTTGTCTTGAAAAAAATAATAACTTTCATTAAGGAATCGTAAAATTCATTTAAGTAAGATTTTCGTAAAGTTGACCCACTAAGCACAGATTCGTTGGCATACTTCTCCAAAACTGTCCTAATATAGAGTTTTTTAATTTCCATAAAGGGATTACAGCATTCACAAAAACTTTACTTAAGTCGAATGCAAATTGTGATTTTCGACTTGATGCTGCAATTACCGTAGGTAGTGGAGAAATCTTCTTTTTCTTAGTAGCCTTTCAAAGTGCATTTATGTGTTTGGCGTTTGCATTGTGTTGAAGTATGAAATATTTCTTTTCAATGTTTACAGCCTGCTCAGTATTTTACATAGAAGAATTTTGCCATCAGTTCAAAACACGTCGGATCCAAAATGTATTAACGTAAGTTTGCAATTTACTGCGTAAAGGCATACTGAATTTAGGCATTTTACTAGTAGCTACTTTATGCAACAACAACTGAAAGAAAGATATATAAAATAAGAAGTTAATATCAGTCTTTGCCGTTGTATTTGTAACTGTCGCACTCATTGTTGGTTTCAAAGAAAGTATTGTAACTTTTATACAACAATGTGACTTTCATTTCTAACTTCAACCGCACACCCGTCAATGACAATACACGTGTATTATTGAGAAGAACAACAATATACTCTTAATTTCAACTAATGTTCACAAAGCACTATGTGCAGAACAAAACTGTCAGTTCACAGTTCGTTCGCCTTGGCTAGTTCTTCTAACTCACTCACTCACTCAAGTTCACTGTACGTCGAACTCAAGCCTTCCAGATACAGTTTACTGCACTTCGAACCCAACACTTCCGGATACGCCGCACTCGCCTGGATACTGCCACAGTTACGGACTCACTCAAGTTCACTACACCTCGAACTCAGATCCTCTGCATACGTCTCCACTGTCCAAGACTAACTAGCTCTCTCGCAGCTGACTAGCTAATTAACTTGGTCGGCACTCACGGTGTTATTTATTTACCACCATCATCTAGAATGTTCTGCGTCACAAAGCCTCTGGTCCTCCACAACAAACCACATCTAGGCGCTTCCTTACTTCTGCTCTCTCTCCGCTCCGTGCCAGGACTGCAGTTTCCCTTCCCCTCGTCCCGTACTGCGCTTAAGCCCGAATTTCGCTTCCTCGCACCTCCCTCTCGCTCCGTGCAGCACTGGATGCGCACGCACACTCCTGAGGCCACCAGGATTTTCCAGAACACTCGAGACCGGTGTCACAGTATGAACTTATCAGAAGACAAATATAAGCAATAATTTAAACTTTTAATTTTATAGTTCTACAATGCAAAACTCATTGTCACTTTTAAAGTTAAAATGAACTGACAGCAAAGCTTCAATATATATATAGTGTTTATTACAGTTACAGAAATAAATTAAATGTACATGCAGACAGTTTTAATTTAAACAATAAATAAATATCGGTAATTATAGTCCCGTCGCTCTAATTTCCGGCAGCCAATCGCGTTGCAGGTCGCCTACATTTAAACGTGTTCGTCTTGTCATTCGCTGATTCATTTCTTAAGGCTCGATAAATACTTAATATAATCGCCCGCCATTTTAGCTCTTTTTTTGGCATTCGCAGAAAACACACGAAGACGTTATTTGCCGCTCAATTATTTGCTGAATTACATTGCGTTTGATTTAGTATCATAGGAGCTACGACATGATAATGTTTAACGATGCGGCAAATAGATTCCTCGTATGGTAGCTCGGCAATGTGAGAACAAAAATGGCGAACGATACTACCTACCTAGACTTCATAGAGCCTTTACTTTCTAAGACGTAAGCAAAGGGGCGGAGTCACGCCGGAAATAACAGCGTCGGGACTATAATTTGATACAGTAAAAGACAAATATGGCATTTATATTAAAAAAAGGCAGAAAAAGGCAAATTAATACTTCCATTAGGCCATATCGACCCCAAAGATGTAATTCGTACAGATTCACTTTTAAATTTAACACAGAGTAACATATTTAAAAAGGCATTCTGCCATAATTCTGGTCATTAGACCTAGTCCTTACCATATGCAATGGGTTCATGGTCTTACAGTGAACTTTACCTCCTGGACGAGTTGAATTCTTTGAATGCCTTTGCTCACTGTGTGTTCCAAATCCAGGATTCCTTGAAACTATTTTATTCACAAAGAAGAGGCATTTATAGGGACGAGGTTTTTTTTTTTTTTTTTTTTCAAAATAACGATGTATATGTAAACGAAAATCCACAGACACGGTATCAAAGATTCATTGGACCTTATGTTTTCCCAAACAAATTATCAGCACAGTCATTTTTTTTATCCAGGAAGATTCACAGTAGGGTTCATGCAGACAGAACAGTGGTAAATTTCCTACGGAAGTTTGTCGCCATCTTTGTAATGCATTTCCTGGACACTGGATAGATCGTGATGGGCCTATTATATGGCCTTTCGCTCTCCAGATCTTAATCCTTTAGACTTCGTCTTGTGGGACATTTGAAATGTTTGGTTTATGGGACCCTGTGGATGATGCGGACATTTGCAACAGCTTATGAACAAACAATCCCCGAACGTCTGGGATGTTGCTTAGTGTATGGCAGTCCACGCATTTACATGATATTCTACATGGAGTGAACGCCATTTATAATTAGATCTCCATCATGAAATAAACTGATGTGTTGGATACTGAGTTGTTGGTGTATCATGTCTTTCAGGGAGATTCGTATGAGTTGGACGGAGTGAAGCACGAGCTGAAGCAGGAAGTCACTGCAGAGGAGGATCAAGTATTTACGGAAAGGTGAGACTTCACTGCTAGATATCAATTTGTCGTCTTATGACATATATATATGAAAATGATTTTTGTTGAAATGAATTGATGGGGACAGAAATGACAACAGGCGGGTTACTGAGACTGTTAGTAGTACAGTAACTGCATCACTGTGTTAGGTACTAGCCAGCATCATTTCGCATTAAGTTGTTTAAGAACATTCTTCTTATTTACGTGTTCTTTTGACTCGTTTCTTGGCTGGCTTGCAAATCGTTTCTGATCCGTCCTCACAAATCCCATTTCTTTCTTTTCATTCTCATGCTTGCTCATCTGGAATATTCTACAACTCGGAATTCTCAAGTGGGCTTACCTTAATGATAAGAACGTTTTGCTAACTTCCGTATATTTTTTTGCTCCGTTGTTATCAAGTCATATTAATTTGTTTCATATGCAAGCTTTATTCATGTTAAATAAACTTTGTTAGTCTCATAACCTTTACAGACATTGAATATGTGAAGTGTGTACTGCCTTGACTGTTGAGATATCTTATCATTTGAATTACTCTTTTATTCAAAGACAAATAACTGGCCTCAGAACGGACATTTCTTTCAGACGATGACTGGATTGGAAACAGACTTTGAGAATGGGAAGCTAGAATATTAAAACCGTATTTGGAAAGGAACCGGAATTAGTACAAGAAATGAAGAGCCACAAAGTTGAAATATTGGGATTAAGCGAGGTTAAAAAGAAAGGGAGTGGAACCAAAATTATTTAAGGAGGATACACATTAAGGTACTCGGGTGTGAGCTTTGATAAAAGAGCAAAGGAAGGATTTGGAATAATAACAAACGAACAATGTGAACAGAAAGTTAGTGGATGGATAGCAGTTAATTCCGGAATAATTGTACTAAGATTGGAATTGGAAACATCTATATCATTTATACAAATATATGCACGCACAGGAGATTCAAACATACTAGAAAAAAGAAGAATTCTACGTGGAGCTACTGAGAACAATTGATAAAGAAGAAATAAATAGAAGAAGTATAATAATATCAGTAGACTATAATGCAAGAACAGGAAAAGACCAAGGAATAGCAAAGAGGTGAAAGAACATTAAACGAAAACGGGAAAAGGCTGATCGAATTCTGTATGCATATTCAATTACTAATTGAAAATTCCTTTGATCAACACAAGGAAGCACAAAATAACTTTTGAAGCAGAGGAAAGAAATGCTAAAAGCCTTATCGACTATATTGTATACTCAAGATCCATCAGAAGAAACATAATGGATGTAAAAGTAATTATAAGGGCAGAATTAACAACCGATCACAGACTAGTGGTGGTAGATACGAGATTCCAAGAGCCAAGGAATAGTAGAACCAAGAAAATCAAGTAATTAAAATAAAAGAACTGGAAAAACATTAAAAAAGAGACGAATATAAAAAACTAATTACATTAAAACTACAAGAAGAACAATTCGGAGAGGAAGAGCAAAATACAAATCATCTATGGAATGTATTTAAAAAAGTAACATTAAATAGTGCTAAAGCTATATGCGGAGAAACAATAATAAACACAAAGAGGGAGAGAATTGCTTGGTGGAATGAAAAAATAAAAGAGAAAGTATTAAATGAAAAGAAGGTGCGGAAAAAATATATAGGAAGTAAAAGAGAAGAAAATAGTTATTTATAAATAAAAGAAATGAAGCAAAATCTGCAATAAGAGGAGCAAAAACTAAAGCATGGGAAGAATTTAGTAATGATATTGAAGAGAAGGCAAAAGATAAAAACAATAAGCAGGCCTGGAAAACAATTAAGTCTATTAGGGAAAAATATGGTAAGGGAATAAGATCAATAAAAAAGGAAACTAGACAATAACTGAGAAGAAACAAATAGTTGATGTTTGGAAACAATTCTACGAAAGGAAATTCGGAGACACGGAAAGTGAGGATGATAACACATAAAATAGAAGAACATAGATAGGAACAGAGGTACAAGATAAAGAAATAGAAGGAGAAATTGAACAAATAGGAATCGAAATAGCAAATACTCAGGATAAGAACAGGAAGAGCTGCGGGAATAGACGTGATAGTACCAGAACTCATCAAATATGGTGGCGAAGGACTGGTTAAGGCAATCACCAAAATATGCCAAAAAGCTTTGATAGATAAGACTATACTGGAGGAGTGGAGAAAGAATATCATTATACCCATCTATAAAAAAAAGGAGATAGCTTGAACTGCGATAACTATAGAGCAATTAGTCTCCCACCGGTAGTGTATAAAATATGCACCAGGATCTTATAGAGAAGGCTTAGATTAGTACTTGAAAATGATTTGAAAGAAGAGCAAGCTTCGTTTAGACCAGAAAGACAAACACAGGACCATATATTCACAATAAGAAGTGTAATAGAAAAGAACAAGGATATCTACTTTGCTTTTATAGACTTAAAAGCAGCATTTGATTTGGTACCAAGAAAATATATATATGGGAAAGACTAAAAGCAAAGGAGTACTACAAAGAGTTATTAAGGCTATTGAAAGAACATATGAAGAGATGGTTGGATTAGTACGAATGGATGGGATAATGTCAGAAGAATTTAAAATGCGAAAAAGAGTGAAACAAGGGGATAGCCTTATCCCACTCCTGTTCATCATATTTATGGATGAAATACATAAGATATGTAAACGGAGAATGGTACAAACTAAAGTTGGGAATTGGAGACTGACCATTTTATCTCCAAGCACTACTGTAGGCAGATGACATTGTATTAATAGCAGACACACAACAAAGACTACAAAACATGATAACTGAATGGAATGAAGAATTATTAAGAAAAGGGATGCTGATTTTATATTAATAAGAGTAAGCCCATGTGGATATCTAAAGAAAATAAACATAATGAAGAATTAAATATTATATGCAACGATCAGGTACTGGAAAGAGTAGATAGTTATAAATATTTAGGTACTATTATCAGCAGTGATGGCAGAACAGAATAAGAGATACCACCTAAATAGAATTAGAAATGCAACAACAGCCTATTACCAAATAAGCAACACAATAGTTGGAAAAAAAAAAAAAAAAAAAAGAGATCAATATTAAGACCAAAATGCAAAGATATACTCTAAGTCAATAATAAAACCAATGCTACAATATGGAACAGAAAGTGTACCGTTAACTGAGAAATACAAAAACAAGATAACTGCTATAAAAATGAAGCATCTCCAGAGAATGATAGGAAAAACTAGAAGGGATCGAATAAGAAACGAAAAAGTAAGAGAAGAGGTAAAACTAAAGAAATCCGTAATAGAGAATATAGAAGAATAGCAACTGAAGTAATTCGGACATGTGCACAGAAAGGCAGAGGAAAAGAAAGTTAAACAGGTAATGGAGATCCGAGTGGAAGGAAGTATAGGAAGAGATAGACCAAGATTTAAGTGGGAAAATACTATAGAGAAAATAGTACAACAACGTGGAAAGACAATGGCAGATATTAATAAAACTGCTTGAGAATAAGTGAGATGTATCAGACAACTCAGTGAGTGGTAAAGGATCGTGTGAGTGATTAGTCTGAATTTCATATTAATAAATATTTTGCCCTCCTGGATATAACTCACTCCTGACTCTGAGTTGTTATTTACATTTTATCATCTAGACATACTATGCAAGTTATTAATGTTTAGACTAGAACTCCTTGCAGAGGGAAGTCTTCGTCACATTCGGTTTGTAAATATACTTTTGTTTCGATCATAAAGGAGGAAAGTGTGCAATTTCAGATATCGTTTGTTACTATTTTGAAACAACACCGCGTATTATTCACCAAATCAGATACCGGAAGTGAGAAGTGGGAAGTGTGTTTCTGTCATTGAAGACTTGAAGACACATGCATAGGAATTTGCAACATGGTCTTCACTGAGGCAAAAAAAAAAAAAAAAAAAAAAAAAAAAAAAAAAAAAAAAAAAACTTATTAATGTGTAACAATACAATGTGATGATGAACTTACCTATATGTGTATGCTGTATATTATTAGTATTTCCTTTCTAATGACTCATTAGAGTGATACAACCTGTTTGCTAATTCTACTCTATCTTTCTCCACTTCGTCCTATAGTAATGGAACGTCATAATCTTCATTGTGCGATATAACGCAGCATGATATGATTAAAGGCACTTTCCGTTGCAACTCTTCTTTTTTTTTTCGTAGAATTGGAAATCGTTGCTCTCTTGGCCAAAACATCTCTCTATAATCGCACGTTCTTTCGTTACTGGTATACATTTATTGTAGGCTCTTTACTGTAGAGTGATGAGCTGTTAAAATGACTCATTGTATATTTTTACTTTAGTCTTCCAGATATTCATGGCAGCACTGTACTATCAGAGTGGGAAGATAATGCGCTAGAAGATCACGTGACTGTAAATTTAGGTCTCAAGAACTCTGTTTCCCTGACAAAACCTGTGCAGACATGTGAGAAGCGATTCAAATGTGACCTGTGTGAAAAGTTGTTCTTATATTCGGCAAGTTTGAAAAGGCATGTACTGATGCACACGAGCAATAAGACTTACAAATGCGACATCTGTGGAAAATGTTTCTTAGAGCAGTGTCGTTTGAATAGACATACGCGTTTACACACGGGCGAGAAGCCATTCAGATGCAATTTTTGTGGAAAGTGCTTCTCGGAGTCTAGTGCTTTAAAAAGGCATGAACGGCAACACACAGGCGAAAAGCCGTTCATATGCGGTGTTTGTGGAAAGTGTTTCTCCCATTCTGGTCACTTGAAAAGTCATAAACGTATGCACACTGGGGAGAAACCGTTCAAGTGCAATGTGTGTGGAAAGTGTTTTTCTCAACCTAGTTCCTTACGACCCCACGAACTCAAACATACTGGCGAGAAACCATTCAAATGTGATGCGTGTGGGAAATGTTGTTCTCAGTTGTCACATTTAATAAGACATCAGCGCCTCCATACTGGCGAAAAACCGTTCAAGTGCGATGTGTGTGGCATGTGTTTTTCACAGGCTGGCACTCTTAAAAATCATGAACGCCGACATACAGGTGAGAAGCCATTCAAGTGTGATGTTTGTGGTAAATGTTTCTCACAGGCTGGGACGCTGAAGATTCATGAACGTCATCACACTGGTGAGAAACCATTTACGTGCGATGTCTGTGGAACGCGTTTTTCAAATAGTGGTAATTTGAAAAGACACGTTATTAGGCACAAAAAGTAGATTGCATGTAATGTAATATTTTTTAAATGTTCCTTTGATTCGGAATGTCCAACTACATGCGCGCTACAAACAGACGAGAAGCCATTGAATTGCTACGTTTCTACAAATTGTCCCTTACTATAGGGAATTTCCTATTGACTATAGTGTCCATTCACTGATGTATTAGCTATGGGGTGATCGTGGAGTGCAGCATATTTTTGGAGAGGCCTTCATAGTACGTGATCTATGTATTTGAAAATTTTACGTCAATGCACACTGGCAAGAAAAAACAGAAATACTAAATGTGTGGAAAATGATTCCCAGAGACGGGGGGAATTCATTGAACATAACAGGCAGTGTATTAAACGCGTGAACAAATAAAAACTAAACTGTATCTAGTTGCTACAATCATCATGTCTCAATATGGAACATAGGTGGGCCACAGTGAGACAACCGTTACATAATTGATTTGCATTTTTTATAAATAACTTTGGGAGTTTCAGTAATTTAAACTATGCAAACTGAAGAGTAAGAATAAGGTAACATTGCAGCCTATAAACTGTTTCCTCTACTAAGAAAAATTAATCAGCATAATACGATATTCTTTTGTGTCACTCTGACCTACTTTCCACTAGATATATTTGTTTTTTGGATTCCGTACCTCAGCTGCAGCTTCTAAACGGCTTGTAGTCTATGTGTAGATTTACAAGCACTTTCAAATTGAAAGAAACCTAAAAATAAGTTGCAGAAACACCCAATTGGATCGATAAAGTATTTGTTTACACGAGCGAGAAACCATACAAATGCCATTTCTTGGAAACCCGTTTCTCGAAGACTGAACATGTAAAAGTGCATGTATGGAAGAATATTGATGAGAAATCATTCAGATGCGCTTATTATGAAACATAATTCTTGTTATAAACGTTTGTCCGCCGCACATTGGTTAGGATGTTCGTTGATTACTTTTTTTCCAAATGACAATGTCTTAAAAATATGCATACCAGCAAACAGGCGAGATTCGATCCTGTTGGGTGTTTCTGCAACTTATTTTTGGGTTACTCTCAATTTGATACTGCTTGTAAATCTACACACGGACTAGAAGCCGTTTAGAAGTAGCAGCTGAAGTATTAAATCAAAAAACAAATATATGTAGTGGAAAGTGGGCCAGAGTGTCACAAAAGAATATCGTCTTGTGCTGATTCATTTTTCTAAGTACAGGAAACTCTTCATACACTGTAATGTTACCTTTTCTTACTTTTCAGTTTGCATAGTTTAAATTACTGAAACTCCCAAAGTTATTTATAAAAAATGCAAATCATATTATATAATGGCTGTCTCCTTGGCCCACCTATGTTCCACAGTGAGACATGATGATCCACAATGAATGTGTACCTCGTTTTACCGTGACAACGCTTTTTAGTTTCTTTAGCACTCGGATTGCTATATTATTTATGTCTTTGTTTTATGAAGAATTTTAGATAAGGGCGCAAATACCCATAGTAGCTGACGCGCCCTTTTTAAACACTACTACTACTCCACAATGAAGAGAAGCAGAAGGTAGTAAAAACCTGTTTATTTTAAAACAAACATTGAAATTATGAATGGATACATGAAAAACAACACACAACATTAAGTTTTTCATAGTTTACACAAAATTTGAGATCTGCTTTCTGTCTTTTCGTTTTGCATGTGTATAGTCCGGGTCAGCTTACTTCATATCCCAAGGATAAAACCTAACTCATTTTCCCCCATTACTACATATGCTAGTGTATTATTGTGATTTTCTAGTTTGCAGGTTGAATTTTCTTTTGCCAACTTCGTTTCGAAAGTTGGTGGTGAAAAATACTACGAATGGTAGTGATTTTGTAACCGTTATGTTGGCAGTTGAGACACGTTGTCGGTACTGGAGTTCCATGGAATTAAAATTGTACTAGATTTCTGAGCTGGTTACTGGAAGCTACTGGAGTAAAAAGGGTAAATGTATCCCCGTAACATGCCATGAAGGCACTTGGGGGGCATGGAAGTAGAGCCCCATGTTTTCCATGACCTCGGCACTAGAATGAGGTGGTGTGGTCGGCACCACGCTCTGACCACCTTTTACCCCCGGGAAAGACCCGGTACTCAATGAACCTCAGGACCATTCTGAAAGTTTGGCAACAAGAAAAAATCCTGTCACCACCTGGGATCGAACTCCGGACCTTCCAGTCCGTAGCCAGCTGCTCTACCAACTGAGCTACCCGGCCCCAATTTGAACATATTAATAATTGATATCAGAATTAATATTAATACATAATAGTTATTTTATGTGTTGTGGTTACAATTCAAGCCTATAGTCAAGTAACAGTAAATAAATATAACATATTTGGGTGTTATAATGCAGGTGGGTAATCGATTGAAATAATATTTCACATTTTAATTAATTTCTTTCGAGTTTAGATTTTTGTTACAATGATGTCAGAGAGAGGAGAAAGGATGGCAGCGACTCCACCAAGAAAGCAAAATGCAAATGAAACTGACAAAGTAGTCCGTAATTACGTAACATTAGCATTCAAGTTCCTAATATTGTCGTGTATTGGGAATTAATGAACGTCCACATCAATGGTTGCGAAATAACATAAATACGTTCCCCATTCAATTGAATACATCGTTTCGAACAGACAAAAAAACACCAAGCCTAATTACGTGAAATCCAATGACAGTCGTTCCGGGTGCAAGACATTTCCTATTAATTCCAGAAAACTCAGGAATTTTCGGTCACATTGGGTTCCAAGAGTAATCAGCAATTAACAGTTAGTAAGACTATAAATTGATTAATTACAACCAGGCTTTGCTACCAAATGAAATGCCTTCCCCTCTCGGGTTTCTACGTATTGGCACATGTGTACTTTATCAAGATGTCAAAAGTGATGAGGATAGTCAAGAAAAATATTTATTATACTATTGTTAAATCAGACTGTTTTATAAGTAAACCTTACTAAAATAGCAACTATTAAACTGACAAATATGGCAGTGCTGTGAGATGGCGGGAAAAATCCCGCAAAACGGGAATTTGAGATACTTGGTGGAATAGCGGTAGTTATCTAACAAAAATGGATAATTTTGAGATTTTTTTTAGTCTTGTGAGTATCTTTATTATTATTATTTGGAGTTTACCACTATAGACGTAGTATAAATTTATCTCTTCAAGACTCATTTTTATAAATTACTGGTTGAAAGCACCCAGCGCTCTCTGGGTTTTCCTTTCTGCTTCCATTTTTAATTAAATGGTTTTAGACTTTTCGGAAAACTAGGAAAATCAACTATAGACGACAAAAACGAATTGTCTTTAATAAGCTTTCCTCGTCCATAAAGATGAATCTTTACATAGCGTCACTTACATGAATTAATGAAATTCTTAGCCAAAGCCCTGCCAGGGTTAACTCAAAACAGGTGTAGATCAAATACCAAAAAGAAAACTTTTCACCGTATGTGTTATGTTCAAATGTTTTTTTAAATTTAATTATATATATGTTTATGTTTTTTATTTATTTAATCTGGTGTAGTTAAGGCCATCAGGCAATCTCTTTCATACCACAAGAAATACAAATAAAATAATACTAAGAAAATTAAACTATAAACAAAGAAATCAAACAACAGTCACTCAAACTTTAAATGAGTTGGCATTGTCTTTAAGTTCAAAAAACAATAACACCCATTTGTCCCTATACACCCACTTAGCGTTGATTCAGTGTTCTACTGATTTTACATTTAATCTCTGCCGGACAGTGACCATTACGTTCCAAGTGTTTTATCTTATTCGTGGGTGTCAGCGTATTAAAAAGCATTACGACATTTATACCATCTCCTTTCCTCCATGCCACAAATTTTACGTTATACAGAGCCAGAGATAAAATAATTATAGGATCTATACATGGTGTGAAGCTGTCCCGACACACATTTCACGGAATATCATGAATATGTGTACTTTCACTTGAATTTCATAGACAGCTGACGATAAATAGGAAATACTCTTATTAATAGTCTTAACCCGTTGGGATGCCGTTAGCCAAAATTTATTTCTCTATCAATTATACCAAAGAATCAATATATATGTATGTTTAATATAATATATAATTTTTTTTACCCCTTGCCTGCTGTACACCAGCTTATATCATATTCTTTTTTTTTTAATGTGACATGAGAAATGATCTCAGAAATAAAATAAAATATATTAATTATATTCATTTGTCATTCTGCCCAAAGGCAGGTCTTTCACTGCAAACACAGCACTGCCCAGTCTTCCCTATTTCCAGCCTTCCTCTTTGGCTCTTCGTATGATCTATATATCTTAATGTCGTATTTTATCTGATATCTTCTTCTGCCCCGAACTCTTCACCCATTCAACATTTCTTCTAGTGCATCCTTCAGAAGGCAGTTTCTTCACCCACTCTTTCCAACAGCTTCCTTTCTCATTCTGTCCATTTCACACGCTGCATCCTTCTCCATATCAACATTTCAAATGCTTCTAGTTCCTTCTCTTCACTTCGTCGTAATGTCCATGTTTCTGCCTCAGAAAGTTAGTTAGTGGGGTTTAAAAAGGACACGTCAGTTACTATGGTTATTTGCGCCCTTATATTAAATCCTTCACAAAACAGAAACGCAATACAATAATCAGAATGCTTAATAAAACTAAAAAGCGTTGTCACGGTAAAAATAAGGTACACAAATGCAATTTCAACAAGGTCATGCATAAAAACCATGAAAGTGAGCAGTTCTCAAACCCTAGCTAGTATTTACAAAGAAACAGTAAAATAGTAAAACAAATGCAACCAGAAATAAATTATCTGGCGCTTTTGTAAAATGCTCGACTGTAAAAGGTCCAAATGTCAAGTTTGTTAAAAACATATATTAAAAAACAAATGTAACCTCCGGATGGAAATGGTGCGCAGGATAAGTAAAAGGGTCAATAAAAATCTAAATCACCATGTCAAGTCCTGTATTCGATAAAAAATCTCAGAATTGCATTTGTACAATTGAAATCATTTTCAAGAGCGTCACATGGAGTATTTTCTACAATGCAATAAAAACTGTTCCAACGTAAGTGGATCATGGCATATATCACACTCCGGCTGAAGCTCGCAACGTAGGAGTTGGCCAATCCTCAACCAGGTGAGTAAAACCTCTTCATGTCGTGACGCTCTTGTGGACAAATCCCAAACTTTTTATTCTTCCTAAATTATTTCCCTCTTGCGCAGACCATTCTACTTCACATTGCCACTATATTGTATCTTTCAGATAATATTGAATATTATGCCATATCTCACGCCAATACACCTCAGACCCATTCATAGCACCGTCCCTTGCTGCAGCATCCGCTGCTTCATTACCAGGAATGCCAACATGATCCTCAGTCTACGCTATTACAACCCCATTATTAGATGTTAGGAGAGTGTGGAAAATTTCCTGGATTCTCAACACAAGTGGATCATCAGAATTCAAATGCTGCAGGAACTGAATGGTGCTTAAAGAGTTGGAGCAGATAAGAAATCTGCCCTGGGGTTGTCTAGTTAAAAACAATAAAGCTCAATAAAAAGCATATAATTCTGCAGTTAAAACGCTAGTTTACTGGCTCAATTTAAATATCTGTCCATTTGCAAACAACACAATTACTTATTGGGGATCCGTCAGTAAAAACTATTGAATAATTTGGAAACTGTGATAAAAGTTCAATAAAACGAAGTCTATAAACAAAAACTGGTGTAAAATTCCTAAAACTTCGACTCAGACTTACCTCAAACATGGGACGTTGCATAATCCACGGTAGAGTGGTCGTATATTCCAGTGTGTAAACTGTTGGCAGGCGGATGTCGAGGTCAGAGAGCAGTTCACAAAACCGCACATCTGCTGGACGAAGTCTCCGTAGATTTTCACTGTATCGGCCATAAAGAGATGGTCGGTGAAAGTAGTCGTTAGAATTGTGTTCAGGCTGTGAGCGGAGCTTAACCACATATGACCACAACAACACATTACGTCGCCGATACAGTGGTGGTTCTCCCGCTTCGCAATACAAGCTCTCTATCCGACTCGTTTGGAAGGCCCCTGTAGCGAGTTGTATCCCATGATGATGGATAGTGTCCAAGAAAGATAACTTCCATTTATTTGCTGAGCCATAAATAAAACAGCCATAATCCAGCTTTGATAGGATAAGAGTACAAAGACGTAAAAGCACTATGTGGACTGCACCTCTATGAACCCCTCACAACAGGCGTAAAATATTTAACGATTTTTCACAATGAATTATCAAATCACTTATATGCGTTTCCGGCGTTAAATTATAATCAAGGATAAGGCCCAAAAATCTCGCAGTGTCTGTATATTGGAACTCCACTCCATAAAGACGTAGTTCACGATGTGGATGAAGTCCACGATGATTGTAGAAGTGGAGACACTGACTTTTTTGAGTGGAGAATTTAAAGCCATTGCGAAGACCACGTTGATGAGCAAATGCAACTGTCGACCAATGGATGGAATATATCGGGAGCTGTGATAGAAGCTGAAATCATCAACGTACAACAGAGAAAATACTCAGTCACCCACACAGTGGAAAATTCCATTGCTCGCAATACAGAGAAGAAGAACGCTTAATACAGACCCCTGTGGAACGCCATATTCTTGAAGATATCCGTTAGATATTGTGGTGCCTACTGGAACTCGGAAATACCGCTCTGCCATGAACGTCGTAATAGACGTTGGGAGACTGCCACGAAGTCCAGTCATGCAGAGTTTGCAGAATTCCTATAAAGCCATGTGGCATCGTAAGCTTTTTCTAGATCAAAGAAGACCGCCACAAGTTCCGTCTTGATGAAATCATCTCTAATGGCAGTCTCAAGCTGGACTGCGGCTGATCTATCCATACGAAAACCACATTGGATATTAGATAATCGGTTTTCCGATTCGAGTACCCACATCAGGCGTTTGCTTATCATTCTTTTCATAACTTTACATACACAGCTGGTGACACAAATTGGCCTATAGCTCCCAAGTAAACAAGGATCCTTTCCCGATTTCTGAACTGGGATGACAGTGGTGGAACGCCAAGCAGATGGATATATCCCTCAGTCCAGATTTTGTTGTACATTGCCAGAAGAAAGGATTCTCCAGCTGACGGCAGATGGCGAATCATGCGGTTATGGATATTATGACGGCCAGGGGAGGTGTCAGGGGATGCGTCTAGTGCCGTCTCCAGCTCCTCGAATGTGAACGGTGGATTGTTATGATCAGTGTTATCAGATTTAAAATTTAGGTTTTGTTTTTCTGCAGCATCCTTGAATTTTAGAAATTCTGGGTCATAATTATTTGAGCTGGTTCTGCGCAAATGAGCTAGTTAATATTTAAGCAATTTCTATGGCATTGGTGGTCGTTACTCCGTTGTTCAAAAGACCCGGAATTACAGAACTACGTTTCCCCATTATTCTACAGACTTCGATCTATACGGTGTTAGCTGGGACATTCTTTTTGCAATGAAGTGACGTAGTTTGCCCAGGACGTCTCCTTAGCATCGCACACAGAGCGACGAGCTTTAGCTCGAAGACGTTTTATACTGGACAAAATTTTCTTGGGTCGGGTGGCGCTCAAATTGGCGTAAGGCACGTTTGCGTTCTCGGATTGCATCCCTGCAGGCATCCGTCCAACAAGGGACAGAGGAGCCTTTTGGCCTGCAGGACGAACGAGGGATAGATAATTCCGCTGACATTATAACCACGTTTGAGAAATGTTATACTACGGAGTCCACACAAACATTCATGTCAGCTTTCATTGAATGATATGGACTCCGAAAATTCCGAACCAGGCAGCTTTATTAATAAATGAGTTTGGACAGCGAGATTCCGCAAGACGTAAAACAGTCATACGTATTCGGATGGGATAGTGGTCACTACCATGTAGATCATGAATAACTGATCACTCGAAATGCGGGGACAAAACTAGGCTAAAAATCGAGACATCTATCATGGAGAAAGTGCTGTAAGCCGAGGATAGATGTGTTACTTCCCCGGAATTCAGGGTAATCTCTGCTTTTTTATTTATTCTCTCATCATCAGAATTAGAGTCCCAAGAGCGGTGGGATGCATTAAAATTCTCCACTAACAAGTATGGAGACGGTACCTGCGACAGAATGTGTTCCACGCCATTAACTCTGTAAGGTATATCGGGGGCATATAAACACAAACTATGGAAAACTGGACGCTAGATAAAGTTTTCTTAGACGCTATACATTGATGACGTGTGTTAATATTGATGACAGAGGAAAAGATATCTTGCCGGAGTGGGATGGCGCAACATTCATTGGCCCGAATACCGGCAAGATGATCGTACCGTTAAGCATTGTATCCTAAAGTAGCTATTCAGGAAGTCTTCAGGTCGGAGGTGTGTCTCCTGAAGATATAAAAAAGCATGGTTCTCATGATAGATTAATTGTTGTAGTTCTGTATATCTGCTGCGTACACCGTTCACGTTCCACTGTACAATATCAGTCTTCGCGAGGAACTAAATCATATATTCTCTCTCCTTATCTTTTCTATGAGTTGATGCATTTGCCTGCGACTGCTTTGTCTTCGAATATGGCGACTCACTTGCAGTTTTTCGCACTCCTGAGGCCTGTTTCACAATGTTTACAATCTTTGTAAATTGTAAACTTTTGTTTCACAATCTTTTTTTTGTAATGTTGTACTTTACAAAGGAAATCAAATCTTTACAAATTAAATTTTGCTCACTTTACAAGTATTCTGTTTCACAATGAAGAGTAATTTTACAAACATGAATATTTTACTTGTAAAATTAGCACATTTTCTACAATACCTCTGAGATGTGTAAAGTTTGATATTGCAACAAATTATGAATAAATACAATAAAGAAATACTTATTAAATTAATTTTTGAGTAACTGGATAATATTAAGAATTAAACTAAAGCAGTTTTGATGTTATTAAGGAGTTCTAGTGACTCAGACGAAGATAATGAATTTAGGCCTAATCAAACGAAGACGTATACGTAAAATTCTCCGGCCAAGAATTAATAGCACGTTCGTATCATTGTATAAATTTAATGAAAGGTTTCCAATGAGCCCCGAGCTATACTTCAGAATACCGCGTAAGTATTTATATACGAAGACTGTATGTAATAAATACTCGCACTTAATAAAGAAGTACCCTGCACCAAAAATAAATAATTCAATAATGCAATAGCAACACTACTTACGCAGTATTCTGAAGTCGTTTCGAGTCCCGTTTCTCTGGAATCTCTTCTACAAGATATGGGACATCATATATCCAACATCCAAAAGAGAAAAATGATGCCCTAACCTCAAAGCGAGAACTGTATTGTTTTGCATTGGATGCAGTCAGTTCCGTGGGTTAGCAGATAAGCACGGAATTTCTAAAATATCAATGTGCAAAAGTGCGCACAGGGTAGTTGATGTTGTTAAAAGAGTTAAATTCGGGGCAGGTTTTTGATCACCAAAATGTTATTTACTATAGCACAGAATTTTTATGCTGCTGATGGGATCACTAATGTTTGTGAGGTTAGGGATGAAACATTAATAAATACTGATGGATCAACACAAAAAATTAACCTGATATTGTGTTTAGACATCGTAATTCTTTTATCAATTGCATATTTGTACGTAGACCAAATCTGTTATTTACTTATTTGACCGAATTTTGTGCTAACTTTGGTCATTTAAGTAATAGACGTATTGGTATACTCGACCAATCACATCACATGAAACTCCATTGTCGCCAATATATAAAAAATCTAAATACTTTTAATTTTTTTAAACAATATTTTATATTTTCTGTTGGTGAAATATGAATCAGCAAGCTTAGAATAATCTATTTTAGTACCAAATATAAACATATGTATCGATAGTAGTAAAAATACAGCGACTTTAGCTCTGCTCCTTAGCGATTTTTGTAAACTGTCGTTGGCGATATCATGGATAAATATATATATATATATATATATATATATATATATATATATATATATATATATATATATATATATATTTATCCATGGCGATATTATGTAACCAATAATGCGTATTTGTAAATTTCTTTAGCTGATTTTGTAAAGTTCGTCAGACTTTACAAACTAATAAAATAGCATTGTGAAACACAATTTACAAGCATTTGTAATCTTTTACTTGTTATTTGTAAATTATTAATTTGTAATCTGTAAGGATTGTGAAACGGGCCCCGATCGTAATCTTAATCGAGGATGTGATCGAGAGCGAGATCTCGACCCGCCACCCGCACTAGGAGCGCGACGTTCTGGTGTTCTACCAGGCCTAGAATCCTTCTCTGCTGTCACGGCAGCGATCTTTCTATGGACGTTGAACCGTCGCTGGGTCTGGTAGGACTTTTGATTGCTGAAATAAATGATAAATATCTTAATTATACCAAATAACTCTGCCCTGAAACGTTATGATCAGGTTGGTAATCTGCATGTCGAGGTAATTGAGTAACAACACACATCCCCTAAGTTTAAGACAAACATTTATTTTGCATAGACAACAAAATAACTTCTTCACACAGAGCATATCTTCGTCACAGGCTCATGTTAATCAAACCCAACTAGTTACCTTACATTGATAGTTACTCCTCCTTGCTGACATCCATCTTGTCGACGCATCTCACGCATAACCAATACTCAACACATACACAAACCGTTACACTCAAATTGGTCACCCCTTAAACTTCACACAACAATGGATGCCTCCATTTCGAATTTCATACTCAGCAAATACGTTCTGCTGTAATGCCTAAGTAAAACGTAAACCAAAACTAAGTAATAGAACTTCTTGTAGTTTGTGGTAGACTTTTAGTTACATCACAGCTTGAGATTCAATAACATCAAATTAAAATACCGACCGATATTTGGCCAGAATTGACTGCACGATAGCCAGACAGAAAATCGAATGCAGTTCAAGGTTAGTAACACATCAAAACCCACTGAGTCTAAACTTTCCAACTAGGAGAGTAAATGTTACCACCCACTACGAATAATGACTGTAATCACGTACTAAAGGTTTGCACATCAGTAGCCACATACACTATGACACCCTTCCAGCTAGAAGGCGTTAACCAAATCCACAACTTTCCTCATGAAAGATACGACGCCAAATCTCTCGCTACAACAATCTTCCCGTCGCTGGCCCACCAGCACACGTTTTACCTCCATGCACCCTCGTCGCAGACTGACTCCAGAACCAAAAAAACAACAAGCTTCTCAGGCAAAATTCAAACTAGAGCTACAGTCAAAACCAATCAGCAAACGATATTATAAAATACTAACTGCTCCCTAGTCAGATATTAACTGGGCTCTCGGTCTCAACCAATCAGCGTAAAATACTAACCGCTCCCCAGCCAGATATTAACTGCGCCCTCGGTTTCAACTCATCACAGATAAAGCAACAAAATCAGAGAATACGGAAAGACGGAAAAGTGAGAGGAAGTAAGCCATCTGTGAAAAGCAACGAGTTAGATACTATAGAGAGGCTGAAGTCCTCTGATAAGCGCTCCCTGCGGAGGCCAACAGTACTATGGATCGTTCCCTAAAAAACATGGCGGTCTATAGCACCGCCAGCCTCCGCAAGGAGTGCTTACCAAAGGTACACTGCAACGAGTTTGTACATGTATTATATTCTTCAGATACATCAATATTTAACTTAAACATTTCGCTATAGGTTTTGTAAAAATCTGATTTATAAATGAAAAAGTAATAATTAAGACTTTAAAATTTCCAAAAATGTCTCATTCCCTCGGATTTAAATGAAATGTACCGTAAATCATAATATTCGTTGCTGGATAATTAAACCCTCTCAATACAGGTACCATTGCCCCAGAGAATTATAAGATAAGACGGATGAATATAAGCGAAATATCTGTATTAATAAGTTTGACCATCAAGAGTTTAGTATTTATTGTGTTTATAGGGCCTACTCCAATTTTCTTTTTATTAATGCGTAGGGCTCTTTTTGTTAACAAAGAGGAAAGTTAGCACTTGCATCACACACAATTTGTCAATATTGTTCAAAATAATGACAAATTGTGTGTGATGCAAAAGCCTCTGCCTAGTTGCGAGACACGTGTGAGAACGTTTGTTTCAAATTATATTAGACTACACGATGTCTCCATCACGCGAAAAGAAGTGTACCTAGCTGTGGCTCCTGTTGTTTCTGATAACAATGTTAATCGTAAGTATCTTATCGTTTCAATAAATGTGGTGAGTTATGATCACGAGAAACTTTCTATTAGTGTCATTCTTTAATTATTATGTTGCATGCTAAGAGGTTATTTGTAGTTTTAATAATTGCAGTTTTCAAAAGTTCTCTGTGTTAATTCCAATGTCAAATGAATTTTTCTCAATAACTTAATTACTGGATATTTTTTTTTTTATTTTCGCCACTACTTTTCCTCTATTTTACTCCTACTAGTTGCATACGTCGTCTCTCTTGAAATCACCTGGTGAGCACTGAATTACATAATTTCATATTAGGTTAGAAGAGCTGTAAGGTAATTAAATTTGTGACGATGTCAAAAAATTATTTATTTTTCTTCTGCCGAATACATTCATCCGTCTTTAGGTGCTTTGCTTTGGTTGCATCGAGTATAGCTTGTCATTTAATATCTGGGCTATATTTAGTGAAACTAATAAAACATAGGTCTACAGCTGTTATAAAACGTAAAGTTTTGTGTGTATTTTACTTTTTACTTATTAACATAGTCTTAATATGTAGCTCAGTTCCCAGTCATTTCCTACAACATCCGAGCCACGCCCCTTTGTTTTGACTAACCGAAACATGGCGGACCAATGTTCAATTGTCTTCAACTTTCTGAGGTCTTTGTCCTCTCTATAGTATCTAGCTCGTTGGTGAAAAGTAAGAAGAACTAGATCAGAAAGGAAAAAACTACAAGCCATCTCAGTTGGCTGTGGTACGCGGTGGAGAGCAGTGCTAGTCAGTTGGTAGCTGCGTCTTGTTGCGTACAGTGCTTACATTGTGTTTAACTTTCACTAGTGTTCAGATTATTTAAAATTTGTGCTGAAAGCAAGTTCTTAATTTTTGTGTGTTAATTACAATTATTATATTTATTTGAGTTACATTCTCTTCGTTTTTGGGCCGTCTGTAGACGGACCCATTGTGTTGTTTATTCAATATGACTTCTAATGAAAATTCGAGTGATTTCAGTGAAATTATAACTACTGCTCAGGTTCATTCAGACATCTATGATGCTGCTATAAATCCACAACTGGAGAAGAATGCCATTTCTTCGCATATTGATGAAGTTCATAACTCTTCTGGAACACGGCGTAAAGTCGGAAAAATGTCCTCAGCTAGAGAAGCCGACATACATGAATTTAAATTCAAGTCAGTACATAGTAAAATGAAGGGAGTTCTTTCCCGAACTTTAGCTACTCGTTTGTATAAGAAAATGGGAACTACAGTTCCGGTGAAAACTAACAATGTTTTCCAACCACTATTAGAAGATCCAGAAATTGAAATAGATAATTCTATAAGTCAACAACCTACATCACAAATGGATTTTTCCACCACAGAAGAAAAATCTGCAAATTCCCAAAATGGAAGTCGGAAACATAAGCCACCACCCCCTATTGTGGTAACAAGTAAAGTTGATTACTTTAAGTTGCAACAAACTTTGAAGAACTCGCTTCAAATATTAGCAGAAGGAAAGTTTAGTCCTGTCGGTCTGAAACTATATGTTTCAACAAAAGATGATTTTGAGAAATTACAAGATTATTTGATTCTCCAAAAATATAATTTCTATACCTTTCCTTATAACATTTCAAAAGTATTGAAAGTTGTTCTAAAAGGACTTCCAAATGAATCCTCGTCTGAAGAAATCCTAACTGAACTTCGGAGTTTAAATTATCCTATTGAGTCAGTTCGACAATTAAGGAAAAAAGTCCAAGATTAAAACACAGGCTTAATGACATGGTTGCCTATGCCAATTTGGGTCCTGACAGTAAATAAATTACAAGACAAACCCGATATTCGTCAGTTACGCAGTCTTTGCCATCTTAGAGTGGAAATTGAAGATTACATCTCCCAGCAAGGGGCGATTCAATGTTACAAGTGCCAAGGGTTTGGCCACAAGGCTCATTCATGCCACATCCAACCACGATGTGTTAAATGTGGTGAGAACCATGAATCATATTCTTGTCAAAAACCTACTTCTATTCCTGCAAAATGTGCAAATTGCCAAGGGGATCATCCTGCTAATTTTAGACAGTGCCCAAAATACCAAGCTTACGTAAATGGAGTGAAAACCAGGAATCCTACCCATAAGAAGCAGCCAGATCTTTCTGCCCAGTCTTTTCCTCCACTTCCTGTCACTCAACAGGTTATTAAAGGATTCCGAAAGGTAAATATCGATAATAATACTCGACAGGCACCAGATCAATTTGCTGACAGTTCATCTTTCAGTCAATTTTTTCATGAATTGAGAGAATGGTGGAACTTTTTAAAAACATTCAATATCAGTTATTATTTAAGATGTTTACATCAAACCTTCTTGCAAGTGAAGCAACAAAATGATATTTTTAATAAAATATCAGTGTTCATTGATGGTGTTTCTAGTCTGTTTGGAAATGGAACAAAATAGACCCAGACAAAAGTTACACAAGCCACTAAAAATAGTGACCTGGAATGCCAATGGAGTGACTAGGGATAAAAATGTACTTGATGACTTTTTACATCAGCATGATATAGATGTGTTTTTAATCACAGAAACTCAATTAACACCTAATAAGGACTCAGCGTTAAAAATTATACAGTGTATCGCTCTGATGGAAGTAATGGCCCTTTTGGTGGAACAGCTATCTTAATTAAAAATTGTATTAGACACTACAGAATACAATCACCCCAGCTTACACACATATCTATAACTTTAATTGAAATTCAGTACAATAACGAAACCATTTTAATTGGATTGATGTATTGCTCCCCAAATAAGCCTTTCTTAGTTTCAGAACTTGATGCAATATCCTGTATATCAAATAATTTTATAATTGGCGGTGACTTCAACGCTAAGAACATTGAGTGGAATTCACGCGTAACAACCAGAGGTCGCATACTCTCAAAACATGCTGACAAGCACGGCTATCAAATCTTAGCTCCTAACAAACCTACTTTCTACCCTCAAAATGCAAATCATAAACCAGATGTACTTGATGGATTTCTTTTCAGATGTAATACTGTACCCCTGTTTATAGACACTTTACAAGAACTGTCCTCTGATCATAACCCTGTTGTTTTAATCATTGAAAGAGCAACTACTGAGAGGCTATTTCCTCAAGCTTTCTTAAGCAGCATGGATTGGTCGTCCTATCGGGGATATATTTCACAATCAATTTCTGCTAATCCATTGATTACAACAAAAGAAGACATTGATGAAGGAATTAAAATCTTTGAAAATACTTTGAAAGCAGCAAAATATGCTTCACTAGAGAAAGAACCAATACAAAGTTATCTCCATCAAAACTCGAATTTACGTCTACTAAGAATGGCTAAACAGAGAGCTCGTAAGCGCTGGCAAAAAAATAGATCACAAATTGACAAAAACGTATATAACATTATGAAAAATAGAGTGCACAAAATGGCACTAGAAATCAAAGTTTCGAAATTTGAAAAAGATGTTGCTGATGCAGGACAGTCAAATAAAATTTGGACAATCACCAAACGGTTAACCAAACATGATTCCCACTCTAAAAATCAACCTTTACATGGCAAAGATGGCCCAGTTTATAAGTCTTGTGAAAAAGCTGAACTTATAGCCGATTGTTTTGAGAACCAATTTAAACCTGCTAATGAATGTGACAGCTTAGTTGAACATTATCGCCATGTCGAGGAAACTGTCAGCACATTCCTACTATGTCCCGTATCCCAGTACATTTGTTTAACGAGCCCGTCAGAAGTCAAAACCATTATTAAACGCCTTAAACCTAAAAAGGCACCAGGTCCTGATAAAATTAACAACATGGAACTTAAAAACTTACCTAGAAAGGCACTTATGTATATTACCAAGCTTTTCAATCAGTGTATAGCTCATCGATATTTTCCAGATGCTTGGAAACTTGCATATATTACTGCCATTCCCAAACAAAAGAAAAATCCAAAGGTTCCAGCAAATCGCAGACCAATAAGTTTGATTAATGCCCTTGGCAAAGTATTTGAACGAATTCTTATGACCAGACTTCTACAAAGTGCACCAAACCTTATTTCACCCTATCAGGCTGCATATCAACAAGGTCTCTCCACAACACACCAACTGCTGCGTCTTGTTGAACAAACAACTATCGGTTTCAACAACAGAGCTACTACCGTAGCAATATTTCTCGATGTCAAAAGTGCATTTGACTCTGTGTGGCATACTGGTATAATTTATAAATTAATCCAATCAGAGGTTCCTGATGCACTGATTCATATTATTGCTGATTTTCTTCGGAACAGAAGTTTCTGTGTTAAGGAAGACGGCTGTTTATCAAGACAAAAGAAAATTCAAGGAGGAGTTCCGCAAGGCTCAGTACTGGGCCCTTACTTATATTGTGCATATACTTCAGATCTTCCGGAAACTGACGTCACCAGGTTAGCCTTATATGCAGATGATACACTAGCATACACTACACATCGTAATGCCGATCTAGCCATTGGTCGACTTCAACGGCATGTCCACCTTATAGAAGAATGGTTCCAACATTGGCGCTTAACTGTAAATACAATGAAGAGTCAAGTCATAGCTTTCAGTAGAACTCGAAGTGCACCACAAACTAAACTCACACTGTATGGTACTGCCCTTGAATTTCAGGATTCTGTTAAGTATCTTGGAATCCATTTGGATAGTCGTCTGTTATGGCATACCAACATTGCAAATACACGAGCAAAAACAATAGCAAGAATGGTACAACTGTATCCCCTTTTAAAAACACGTGCATTGTCAACATCTAAAAAAGTGACAATTTATAAATTGCTGATTAGATCAGTGCTTTTGTATGGTTCTACAGTATGGGGATACGCACCTAAGACAACATTAGATCCCAGTTGTACAAAATAAAGTATTACGTGTAATTCATAACAGCGGGTGGTACACAAGAAACGAAGAGATACATCAAGATCTAAAAGTAGAAAGTATCCCAGTTATCATTAGGAGATTCGCTGAAACATTTTATAAACAGGCACATTCCCACCAAAATGTGTATGTATCAAAACTAGGAACTTATAACCCTCAGTACTACACAAGACATCGTACACCTTTGTTCCTCTTCTCATAGTTATCTGTCAAATTTGTTTTCACGCTGTTCATCCTGGTTATGACGGGAGTGCAGCATCATAAATGAACTACCTCTCAGCAATAAGTAAAAGTAATTAGGAACAGTCGTGAGATCACCCAAGATTTCGATACTGTATCCAAAAGTTGACGAATTTAACAAAAAAAAAAATACAAGCCATCTATGAAGAGTTAGAATAATCAAAACAAACAGAGAAACGCTTAAGGATAGAAGAACAGGAAAGAAATGGAAAGGAAAAGAATGACGTGCCGAAATATAAACGGCACAACGTAAGGCCTGATGTCAACCCCACACGAGTCGTCTGACTCAGCAGTCTGTGTGGCAGCGTCCACATATGTATGGTTTCAATTCGCTTCTCAGGCATACTTGTAAGAGGAGGCGTGTGCGTGGATGCATCAATTGCCTCTGTTGCCTTCTGCAATATTGATGCTTTGGACTTTCCCGTCGCCTTTTTTCCTTGATCGAAAATACACTTACGCCCCTCGAAAAATGTAATATTTTCTCAGACTCGGAGCACTTGAATATCCTTCGTTACCATGTACTTCAGACAATTTTTAGAATTAGCGGCGTGGTCCCCAGAACAATTCACACAGTGCTCGGCACAGGCACATGGGGAATCCCCATGGTTAGCACCGCCGCAATTTGCACATATGATGTTGTTAAGAGCAACGTTTTTGCGTATGTCCGAACCGTTGGCACCTAAAACACCGCATTGGGTTCGGCACATACGCAGGCACAGGGACACGCTCGTACCCGACAAAGATGTATTCTGGCAAGAGAGACGTCTCAAAGGTCAGAGATACTGTGCTCAGGGGTTCAGTTCGTCCGTCTCGCTTACGCAGTAAACGGTAAGCCTTGGAGACGGACTGTTCCGCCAGTTCTAATTGTAACTTTTCATCGGACATACCATCTAGAGCAGGCCTGCAGAACTCATAAGACGAGATGCTCGGGGCAGGATCATCGATCGTGTGAGATGGCCAAGAGATGGTTGTGAGATTGCTAATTGCGCATGCGCGGCCATCTCATGCATTGCCAGTGGGATCCTTACCGGTGTTATTTCATGCGAGTAAACGGAAGTTTGTTATTCGAATATTTACATGTGAATATACAAAGAAATATTGCGTACCTGCTTCTAAAGTTCTGTCTGTTGCTGTTACAATGGAAGGTTCCGGAGTTGCTGTTGTTGCGTTTGATTTGGAAGGAAGAGGATCGCCAACAGTAGATAAATTATCAAATTCCGTGTCATCTTTCATTCGTGAATGTGTTGTCACATGTCTACTAATTTCCACTCCGCAATGTTTGTTTTTTAAATGTCTACTTAAATTGCTTGTTGAACCAGAACTGAAGATAGAATTGAATTACAGTGTCCGCCTTTTGCTTTTCCCGGCGCTACTTCTGCAAAAGACATCCAAATAGGGTATAACTGCGTTTTCTGGAATTGTCTCCATTATTACGTAATTTAACAGGCCCGAAGTACAAATGAATACAAAGGGAAAAGACATGATCATGTGATCAGCATGAAGAGTTGCCAACAGATAAATAATTTAAATCATGTTGATATTCTTCTTGTGCCTCTTTCAGTTATGGACAACCAATGCCCGTTTTGGGTAACAATTATTATTATTATTATTATTATTATTATTATTATTATTATTATTATTATTATTATTATTATTATTTCCTCTTACTCAACATAACAGTAATGAGGTAATCTCTGTTGTCGTACGCTCGGACGATAGCACTGTTGCGTTATCAAATAACGTTGACTCTGATGGTTTTCAAACTGTAACTTGTAAAAGAGTTAAGAAACGAGATCCTAAAGTTGGCGCTCTAACTAATAGCAACTTAGAAATGGCTCCAGAGAGAATCAGAACCAAATCCCTTTCTGTTTCTAGATTTAGTCCTAATGTAAACGAGAATGATATTAAGGATTCACTCTTTAATCAAGTTAAATTAAGGTCTCTCGTAATAACGAAATTGAAAACTAAATACCAATCGTATTCCTCTTTTCACATCTCAGTTGATGAGAGGGATTTCGAGTTAATTAATAATTCTGATGTTTGGCCTGCGGGATGCCTCATTGCACCCTTTTTTGGTAAACTTAAACCTGAGCAGCATTTTGCTCCACCAAGTACTTCTGTTGATTCTAGGGTTAATGCCTCGTAATATTATTCTCTAAGTTTCAATGCACAGTTGTAATAATCATCTTGAGATATTTTACCAAAATGTTCGTGCTCTTAATACAAAAATTGATGAAATTTTTCAAAATGTAGTAAGTAATAATGATATCATTATCTGTCTTACTGAAACATGGTTATCTGAATCAGTATTAAATACAAATATATTCCCTAACAATTATACTGTGTTTCGTGCAGACAGAACCTACGAGAACACCAATAAAAAAAGAGGTGGGCGATTAACAAGCAGTTACCGGTACCTTTTACGTGTCGGCGATATGATTTAGAAATTATTAACGAATGTGTTTGGATAGAAATTAAAATGGCTGATGGTATTAATTTATTAATTGGAAATCATTACTTCCCACCTGATTTCGGTCATAATGACTTAAAATCTTACCTCAATTTTCTTGAAAAAACCTTGATACTCATAATTTTAGAATAGTAATTATTGGCGATTTCAATTGTCCTGGTATGGATTAGTCAACTGGTTTTAATCTTACTGATACTCATTACTACTCTAAAATTAAGTCCAGTGATTTATATTCCTCGTCTTGCATTCTGGGATTAAACCAAATTAATTTTACTGTTTCTAGTAAAAATCTACTTGATCTTGTCCTTACTAATATCATTAATAGTACAGTAAAACTAGCCAATCTTTCTCTAGTTTTGGAGAACTTTTATCATCCATCTATCTCCATTAATCTTGAAGTGTATTTGTCGCTACCTGATCACTGCCCACCTAGTACCTTCATGAATTATTCTCAAGGTGATTACTTGAAACTCTATTCCACTCTATACAATCATGATTGGAATTCCATATATTAGACTATTGATGTTAACGTTGCTACTAACTCGTTATCTCAAATTATAAACAATGCTATAATATCTCTTGCTGTTCCTGTCACCTTCGTAAAAAAATCGCACTATCCTAAATGGTTTTCAAATAGCTTGCGTATACTTATTAAGAAAAGGAACAAAGCACATAGAAATTTTAAGAAATTAAAAACTGATCACCATTATCCATTTTTTTTTTTCCAATTACAGAAAACAAGTTAAAGCTACAGTATGATTAAATCTGATAAATTTAAATGGTTACAATCCATTGATGAAAATTTGAAGAATGAATCCAAGAAATTTTGGAAATATGTAGAATCTTTTCGAAAATCCAATAATTATCCCACCGAATTATTAATAAATGTGGTTCACATTACTGATCAGAAAGAAATTGCTAATGCATTTGCTAATCAATTTAAATCGATTCAAAAACAGCCTAATTCTAATCTCTGTTTGTTGGATTCTAATTCTACTGACTTCTTATCCTTACCTAAAATTGCAGTTGATGACGTTTCATTTGCCACAAGAAAGCTTAAACCTAATAAATCCAAGGGCACTGATGGCATTCCTAATTTTATTATTAAGGGATGTTCTAATATTCTAATATCCGTTTTAACTTTTATATTTCATTTAAGTTTATTAACCGGTACATACCCTATGCTTTGGAAAGAAACATCCATTATTCCTATCTTTAAGAATGGTAAAAAAATGTTGTTTCCAATTATAGCCCTATTTCAGTATTAAACAATTTCTCAAAAATATTTGAAAAAATAATCCACAAACATGTTTCATTTTATGTTAAGAATAAAATTAATTTAGCCCAACATGGTTTTACTAAAGGTAAATCAACAACTACAAATTAGTATCCTACCTTAATCTTGTTATGCCTGTTGTTGAAACTCAAGGTCAAATTGACTCAATTTATATCGACTTTAGCAAAGCGTTTTATGTTGTATCTCACAATATTTTGATAAATAAATTTAAAAACTTTGGTCTCTCTTCTAACTACGTGAGCTGGTTTGAAAACTATTTAATTAATAGACAATGTTGTGTTCGTCTAGGAGTTTCTCTCTTGGACCCATTTAATTTTTTATGTTGAGTTCCCCAAGGATCTACATTGGACCCTCAATTATTTTTATTATTTATAGATTGCATATGTAAAAGAATAAGTTCATACTACCTGTTATTTGCTGGTGATCTCAAAATCTTTCGCTCAATAAATAGTTCTGCCGATTGCCAAACTCTTCAAAATTATATTAACTCTATTGAACTTTGGTCTGACAATAATGGAATGAAAATTAATGAAACGAAAACTTTTGTCATTTCGCACTCACGAAAAACTACTTCCATAAAATTTAATTATTCTCTTAATAACGTCTGTATTATTAGGAAAAATTCTATTAGAGGTCTTGGTGTATTACTCGATTCTAAATTATACTTTAACGAGCATGTTCAATATATTTATAATCACTCAATAAGAATGCTTGGTTTAATAAGGTCTATAACTTATTCTTTTTCTACTCCAGAGTCTCTACTAATTCTATATTTTACTTAGGTTCGATCTAAACTTGAATATGCATCTGTAGCCTTGAATTCCATTACTTCAACTGATTCGGTTAAATTGGGAAATATTCAGTGGCGGCTCGTGGGTAGTGAATTCAGGGGGGCTGCATACAAAAATAAACTATGCAACTTACCTTATTTAAAGATTAGTTCCATGTACCTTGTCTTGTAGGCTGCAAACTTTTGAATCATCTTCTTATTAAAATCCGATATGTCGTTTAACATAATCTTTACAATGGAAAACATACATAGCTAATTCGGTCAGTCTCTCTTCTCTCATCATATTTCTGAGATAGGATTTTACTCTCTTCCAACACGAAAACCAACGTTCTGGTTCGGAAGTTGTCATTGGTAGGGTGATAGCTATGCGTAGTAGTTCCACAACTTCTGAAAATGAGGCCTGCAAGTTCTCGGATAGAAGAAACTGCAAGAGCTTGACTGCGTCTCTGATACAACACAGTGACTTCCGTTTGTAGTTTGTCTTTATCGACGATTGGAAAAAAGCTTCACACATACATTTACATCATTTTCAGGAAATGAGCTTTTGTACCTTTCAAATTTTTCTTGACACAGAAGAGAAGATAATATCAGATGATCTATGAACTGGACTCGGGTGTTAGCAGTGGCTTATACTGGTTAAAGGGTTTGGGCTACCGCTGACCCTATTATTACACAAAATATATCTAACAATTACTTTAATTTTAATTACTATGGTAAAACTAATAATACAAAATTATTACATTATGTTATATTATAAACTTTTTCTTTTGTAATTTCCTTGGGCTACCACCGGTAGCCCCGGTAGCCCGCAAAATACGTCCCTTGGTGTTAGCTTGTGTGAAAATGAGGTCACACACTTCCTTGGCTGCTGCAACCCTTGTCTGAATCCCTTCGACCTTACAACGCTTTTTAGGGTTTCCATTTTCACAGATCTCGCTGCTCAACTGTGCACTGTTTCGTATTGTCTGTATGGCATTAACAAAGCTTGATATGCAGAGTCGGCATTGGTAGGATAGTCGGTTGCGGGTTCGATCCCGGCTCAGTCCGATGGTATTTAAGTGTGTTTAAATGAGACAGGCTCATGTCACTAGATTCACTGGCATTTAAAAGAATCCTGCGGTACAAAATTCCGGCACACCGGCGACGCTGATGTAACCTTTGCAGTTGCGAGTGTCGTTAAACAAACCATAATTTAATTTTTATATGCAGATTTGAACCTTAGAAATATCTAACTGGCGATGTTGTAGTTGGATGTATAATATATCTACATGATACGTCAATAAATGAAAAAAAAAAAAATTGAGCCAGAAATTTAATTCAGGATCTTCAAGAGTACGCACCAGGGCGCTTGACTCATTTATTGTGATGTTGTTAGATGTTTCAGATTCCATTATGGTTTGAAAAAATTCTAGCAATGGCTCCTTCTTCTCATGAACAACATTTAGTTTTCTTATTTTAAAACTCCATCTTGTTGCCCCAGCTGATGGAATTGTCTTTCAAACACATTAATTTAATACAGACTCTGTGGAGATCGAGAGAAGAAAGCAGGGATACTGGATACATTAGCAAAAAATATGCGAGCTTTGTAGGCTATTTTGTTTAGCGGCTCTTTCCATTATGAGATTCAACTGATGGGCACTTAAATTCACATTTTTCCTGAATTGTTAAGGTACTGAACTGAATAGACTGTAAATATTGTACAGAATTAAACATTGTTGCACTTGTTATACTCACAACTTTAAAGAAAAGGTATTTAAAACTTCGCGCTACTGACAAACTGCTGCAAATTTTGCAGCTCCTGGAAACTCAGGATTCACGGCGTGGGCAGCAGGAGGAGGGGTAAAACTAACGCGCAAAGCATCCGAGACGAGACTGGCAGCTCCAGGGGAGGAAGTGGCTTCACCGATCCGTCCTTGTCTTTCGTTTCGCTCTGGCAGCAACAGGGGAGGAAGTGACTTCACTAACTATTGCGTGCATGTCAATGAGAGCGAAATTTAAAAAAAAAATTCGAGCCAGCCCAGATGCAAAACCAGCTAACTTCCAAAAAAAATTAAAAATGAGATAATGGTAACCATGGTTTCAGTTCGTCATTAGCTACGTAATAAGCCATACATTCGGTTACAAATCCAACTCTAAACCCTTTAAATCTAGTAAATAAAATTGCATACGGTTGCAAAACCTGCTAAGTGTGGAGAGCGTAAGGATGCAATACCTGCTAACTGCACAATGCCGTGTTTACTTTTGCAAAACCTGCTAAATGTCACTGATACAACATGGCCATATTGAGAGTTACGGATGCAAAAGCTGCTATTTCGATCTCCATAAGGATTACATTGAGCATACTAAAATAACGAATAAGATATTATTAGACGCTGATAATAAAGCTACTTTTTGCTCGTAGAGTTAAATTGACTATACTGCTGCATCTAATACATCAGCTGAGAGTTTCTGCCCGCGCTTTATCGGAGACTTATAACCTTTTGTGTTAAGTGTGTTGAAGTCTTGAAGTGGTTACTGTGATTATCTTGTACTTTTTTCGACTTTTGCCGAAATGAGTGTGGATGGATATGGTGTATCCTGTTTCTATAACTCTGTTAGTGTTGAGGGAGAAGATGATGAGAATGGTACCAGTGAAAAGGCGAATCCAAAAGTTTAAACAATAAAGGTAAACATTTCCAAAAGGACTACATACCAATGGGTGTCATCCTTAAAGAAGCAAACATCAGGGACATTGAAAGACTTCTGGAATTGCATTTCGGGTAGGACTGGTTTCGGAATGCAAACCTGACCTACACCGAAATATTCAACCAGCAGCAAGACCTTGCTGTTGCAGACCTGAGTGAAGATGAGGATGAACATACCGACGTAGTGGACTTCGAACTCATGGATGAGGAAGAACCGAACATTTTGTAAAGTGTTATATTACATTGATGTTTGTAGAAATTGCAACATCAAGAAGGATACATGTGACTGAAATGAAATTGATATCACAGTTTATATACATGACAATACACAAAGGATTAGAATTACAGAACTGTACCTGATCTGTGACCGTGAGATTTCAGTATGGACTGAAGCCTCCATGCGCTGCAATCAGAGCTTCTAAGCGTCGTGGTATGGAATCAAAGAGTTCCTGGATATGTTCCAGGGGAATCTCCCTCCACGCAGTGTGTATGCGAGTCCACAAAGCGTCAAGAGTGTGTGCTGGAGGACCATGACGAACAAGTTGCCGACCAACCATATCCCAGACATGTTCGATGGGCGAAATGTCTGGCGAACGTGCAGGCCAGGAAAGCAGTGATACCCGTCGTTCTTCGAAGAAGACTTGCACAATCCTCGCCACATGTGACCGGACATTGTCCCGCTGAAATATTGCATGTGGAGTTGCCTGAGGGAGGGGCAGTACCTCGGACTCTAAGACCTCTCTAATGTAGCGGTTGAAGTTCAGATTTCCTGAGTACGTAGGAAGCGAGATCGCATATTGCATCACACTAGGAACTTGTCCGCAATGCCGCTCAACAATGCAGGCTCTCAGACTGCGTTCACGATGGTAGCGCTTAACACGTATGTGACCATCACTGTAGGACAAGTTGAAGCGGGACTCGTACGAACACACTACATTTGGTACTCTGTTTTACACATCTCCCGAGTTTGGGGTCGTTCGGGCCATTTTTTCTGGGTGTTCTTTTCACAAACAGTAGTACATAAGGAAACCTTCAAACTATAACATTAGTATTCTGTTTTTTTACTTTTTTATAGTACAATATTTGTGTGTTTAATAATATTTAGGTATGTAACGAAAATAAGAATGTTCTCTTCTACCGTCAGTTTGTTTCCAAGTTAGTCTTGTCAGATAAACTGTTAACATTGATCAAATACCAGGTTTTGCAAACTAATGTATCGTTAATATGGCTACCTATAGAGTTGCAAATCCTGCTAACTGCTCTGTTCGGCTGCAAAACCTGCTATTTGCAAATTAATATACAATATAACTAATTACCTATTAATTATATATTTCTGAGCTGTAGGAAGACAAAGTAAATATTTTTTCCCCATTTATTAAACTAGAAATCATGCCTCTAGCATCTGTGGTTAAGTTTTTACACAATTTTCCTCATTTGCCAAAATTCGTCTAACTTGCAAATAGTTGGTTTTGCAAATTGGCTACTCGTATAATAAATGTATTTCATAACATAAAACGAGACAAGAGCCACAAATGTCTGGAGGTGCTGCAGCTCTGCAGCCCCCCTTCGAAAGCCGCCCCTGGAAATATTCAAAGAAAATTTATTTCCTTATGTGCTTTTCGATTTATACCCAATTCCTCTGACTTTAACTATGAGATTACCTGTAAATATTTTAACTGTTGTAGCCTTTATCAATTTCTTGATTATCAATTTCTTTGCAAAGTTATCAAGGGTGATATTGATTGTGAGTCTATCATAAACAATATCAGCCTTCGTATTCCTACAAAAGGTTTAAGATTTCAAAAAAAATTTTTATAACAGAAATTCAAAATCACTTTCTCCAGTCTGTAGATGCATGAATATGCCAATTTTCATGGGCACAATTTAGATCCTTTTAAGGTATATTTTCGTTTTGATTATTAGTATTTACTGTTCTTCTTCTCAATTTTATTTATGTATGTTTTTGTTTATTTAAGATATTATTTATTTTGTTTTTGCACCTTTGTATCCTGTGTTTGTGTATTGTGCTGAACTATAATTGGCCTCTGGCTGTTGTTCAGCACACAAATATTAATAATAAAGTAATAAAAAATTATTATTATTATTATTATTATTATTATTATTATTATTATTATTATTATTATTATTATTATTATTTTACTTTTTACCATGTTGGAGGAAAGTCTTAACTTTCACTTCCATAGATAATAGCTAGTTTTGGAGTTATGTATGGTATCTAATTTCAGTTTCTTTTCCATCTGTTTACCAAAGTTTCTTTGAAACATTTAATTCAATTGCTATTATTACTATTATTTTAAGAAGTAAAAAGAAAGAAGCGGGGCGCTCCCATGTTGCGGAAAAACGACGAGTACCTGGGCGGCGCCCTGGCACGACTACACCCACAGTCTAATATATATATATATATATATATATATATATATATATATATATATATATATGACTGTGCTACACCCCTGCTACTATGACTTTAATATCTTTGCAACCAGTGGACGACCGCGTCAACTCTCCACTAACGCAGTGAACTGCAATGTGCTGTCATCTAGTGAGCAAAAAGTAAACATGAAGTAAATACTGTAGGAACGAACAATATCGCTGAATAGAAATGGATATCCAGTGTAATTCGTTAAAACTTGTATTGGATCATCTGTGAATTAAATTAACTAATCACATTAGGGACTCATTCTTACTGAACCGATTCTTCAAAATGAATCGGACTTCCCATCTCTATTGCCAACACATATATTATATCCCCGTAAATAAGTCTAAACACCTGGAAATCCGTCAGAATCAGTCAAAATTAAAAATAAATAAGACACTGAATATATCTGTATAAAAATAAAAGAAAATATTAACGCAACATCCTTACCAATCGCAGTTAAAATAATTATAATACATCTACTTCATCTGCCTCTTGTTCTGGAGTTGATGTAAATCGTAATTTCCGCCAGAAAATCTGTCACCCGTCAAAGCCAAATTTTTCCCTCCGCTGACAGAATTTCCGTCCTGTTGACAACACTGTAAGGATCGCACAGTCAGTAAATACCGGTAAGGATCCCATTGGCAGAGCATGGGAAGGCCGCGTATGCGCAGTTATCAATGTCACGACCTGCTCTTGGCCATCTCGCACGGTCCATGATCCTGCCCCGAGCCTCTCGTCCCGTCGGCTGTTCAATTTGGGAGCATAACACTAGCGACAGTGAGCGGTCTAGCGGTTATTTAGTAAGTCTATGGTTTCAACCGTGGTGGGAATATAATGGTGAAGCAGTGCGCAGCCTCGCCCGTTCTCCTACTACGTGATGACGTCACGCGGGAAGCATTGCAGACTCTCTCGCAGCTTGCTAGCTTAGCTTAGCTTAGCTCAGCTCCGTAAGGTTTTGGAAGTGGGATAGGTTAATTGATATGAATACCAAAAAGCTGTATTAACTAATCCGTTCCCTACTAACGTTTTGTCAGGAACGTGATGCGCTCCCAATGCATAGCCGTCTAGACATGACGTCTTTGTGACCCTGCGACTTTTATTGACAGTTTTCATTCAGGCTGTCAAATGCAGTTTTTTCAAGCTGTCTATTTAGAGGGTTGTTGTATGCTGTTAAACGATCTTTCGTGAAGAAGAGGAGTTATTTTCGTCTAAATATACGCGAAAGGTTTTCCAGAATTCTAACCCTTTGAATAAAAGTGCATTGAAGTTCTGTCCTGCATTACAAGTGAATGAACAAAGTTTAAGAAAGGGAATCAGAATCGAGGTCTTGTAAGAGTTACTGGCAGTAAAGTGACATGACAGAAAAGATCTGTGTACGAAGCACAACATTCACATGGTCAACATAAAGGAAAAAAGGGTAACAATGAAGGGGAATAAACAGTGGTGAAACTGAAGGGCGTAATAGAGTACAATAACGTTATGTTGTGGGTTGACTGTCAGGTCAGCGTCAGAATGAAGTCTTATATCCCTTCTCCATTATGGGAAAATACGTAGAAAAACTACAGAAATATTTCTTCAATATAATGTTTATGGTACTTTTCAGCTTTTCAATGTCTACGTAATTGCATATAAGACCGTGAAGGGAAGCAAACCCAGGAAGGAAAGGATCTATACAAATCTTCGGCTTGACCTGTAAGCAGGCATTTTATAGAGGGTTAACCTTGTCTAACTGAAGTGTTAGTGAAAGGGGAGGGGATGCTGGAGTTAGGACGACAATATTACAAACAAGCTGTTGGGCTTATTCCCCCCCCCCGTCATATACCTACCACCCACAGAAAAAGAAGCCAGCGAGAACCTGCAAAGTTTGTAAATCTCACAAGAAAGAAGCGAAACAACGTGGGGGTGCAAACAATGTTTTGTACTGGAGTCTTTCGAAACTTAAAATACTGTTCAAACTGTTACCAAATTATGAGTATAATATCACAATTTGTAGTAACAGACCCATGTTTATTGCAAACGACCTCCACCTGCATTTAAATGCCACTTACCGCACACCACCAATTCACTGTCTGCGCGTGAAGATTTAAATAGAGATTCCAGGTAATAAACCCGTCCTTTTAAATCTTACTGCATGAACTTAAAGGTAGCAACAAGCAAACTTTAGAAAAGAGTCAATAATGAACATTTGTTAAAGGCAGGTGTCGAATTAAATACGTTCATTCTGGTGTACTGCTTTCGTTAAAAGATATCTTAAGTTCATGGACTCAACTCGGTTTGATCTATTCAGGGTGATGGACAGAATACGTTCTGAATCAGACCTTCAATTTCAGGCTGGCTTTGAAGAGGCTGAAAATGTGAATTGCAACAAATGTCAAGTGTAGCATGATGAAGTGTCCCTAAAAGAAGGCAAATTCGAAAAAAAAAAAAAACACATTCTCGATCAAATGTGGACTTAACACGTTTTGATTACGAGCTCCTGAAATACGTTCAATAAAGTTTCATCGTCAACATTTTTACATTACTTAAAAAAAACACACATCAGTTTTTCATTCCAGTGATTCTGCATATTTCTTTTCGTAAAATGCTCGTGAACACAATTTTAATATCTGAATATTTTTTACACAAATTAAGTCCACATCTGACATTAATTTTCGTAATGTGAACGGCTTTCTTGTTAGCAGCTATTGTACTATACTGTAAAATATAGTGTTGAATATGTATGACAAATTTTGATGTACTGTAACTATTTTATAAATAGCGGACACTTCTCAATAACGGACATTTGATTTTTCCCCGGTGGTGTTCGCTATTGGGAACTTTCACTTTATTATTTTCAATGCAACATCTCTGACAACTTTGTATTCCTGACGTCGCTCTAATTTCCGGCAGCCAGTCGCGTTGCAGGTCGCCTACATTTAAACGTGTGCGTCTTGTGATTCGCTGATTCATTTCTTAAGGCTCGATAAATACTTAATATAATCGCCCGCCATTTTAGCTCTTTTTTGGCGTTCGCAGAAAACACACGAAGACGTTATTTGCCGCTCAATTATTTGCTGAATTAACTTACATTGCGTTTGATTTATTATCATAGGAGCTACGACATGATAATGTTTAAGGGTGCGGCAAATAGATTCCTCGTATGGTAGCTCGGCAATGTGAGAACAAAAATGGCGAACGATATTACCTACCTAGACTTCATAGAGCCTTTACTTTCTAAGACGTAAGCAAAGGGGCGGAGTACGCCGGAAATAACAGCGTCGGGACTATAGGACTTGAAATAGACCTTGATTCACCCTCACCAACCACTTCTGTATTATCTTCCTCACTACCACTTTCTTTCTTCATCTCCACCTGTAAATCAATTTCCAATAGCACTATAATATCACTTTCACACAAAACATTAAGGCTGCTATTATCCACAAAACAACTCATGTCTATGTTCTGTATCCCTGAATACAACTAGATTTGAATAAACACCAATAAAGAAGGAACAAATTTATCAACTCAAGTTTCTACACTGCAAGTAAATGGTAAAGTGGAGAATTGAAACAGTAAACGACTTTAACGGCATTACAAACAGTTACAACAATGGACAAAAAACACAGAATTCAAACTAAAAAATGTTTAAAAGTGTAGGTCATATGAATTTCCAAGGGTGGGTAAAATCTGTCCACTAACAAATACTTCAAATTATTAGTGTGCTATATTTGAAATCTAAAACAGTACACATGTGTGCATACTTTATCATGATAGAGACAAATAGAGTAAAGGTGAAAGCTGTCAGATTTCATTAATTCAAAAAAATTTAGAAAATAAAAAGGGTGGGCAATTTTTTCCCAACCGTGATAATGCTAGGGTTAAGCGAGAAAATAATTATTTTATGCCCATTGATTGACGCCTTTTTTGCTCCTCTATTGACATTCGAGACAATTGAATCCTTCCATTTACTGAAGCCTTTTCTGTCTGGAAGTTGTTAAAAGATATCACTGCTTTAACATTTTATGAGGCATGTAATTAAGTCCTTTTAGCTTAGAAAGTTTTGAAGAACTATGAGAAAATTATTCCCTTCTGCGGAGCGACTCATGTGTGAAAATTTTTAACAATATGATACACAGGAACATACTAGTTAATAGTTATTATAATGCTGTAATTACTCATGTTTCGTTATTTAGGTCTAATGCACTATCCTCTGATACATGTTCGTCTGAATTGGTTTTGAAGTGGCCTGAAGAGTACATGATGTCATGAATTTCTTTTCTCCTTTTCGGTTTTTCACATCTGTCCAATCTCAGATTATTTGTTGATTTTCGTTCCAAGCAAGACTGCGCCAGAGCTTTTCTGGGTGCAGCGTCTACTTTCAGAATACGACTGCTTTTTGGTTCATAATTTAGGAGTTTCTGCTTTAAAGGTACTTCGTAGCTTGACTCCTCAAAATGAAGTGAACATATTCGAGCTGAAACAACATTAAGTCTTAAGATTTTTACCCCCTTTCTTTTCCCTCAAAGCAATCTATGGAATAAGTCAAACAATAAGTTTAACATGAAAATATATTTTGCAAATGAGTTGCGAAGCAAATAAAATTTAGTAACATGCGAGAAAATTCATCGTGCTGTAAATTGACTTCATCCTCCCTTCTACAAGCATGCAACCATTGTCTTTCCAAGTCTTCATTCTTCGGAAACCTATAATATTTTACGTCAGTTCCTTTTGTTTTTCGATTGTAACTCAAACAACCAGATACTGCACATCCAGGCATACTAATAGCATGTGTCACATTAATAGCATTACTGATACAAGAGTAACATTATATATATATATATATATATATATATATATATATATAAACAAAGAATTAACACCGAGCACGTACACACAACAGCTGTTTGTTTTGTTCCTCGAGCACTGCGGCGCGAATTAGCGCACCGCCGCTGCTTCCCAAGTGACGACATGCTCAGTAGAAAAAGAGTTTGAGTCAACCGTCTGCTACACCATTATATTCCAACCACGGTTTCAACCATATTAATTAGTTTGAATTCATAAAGAGTAACGTATGTTTCTCTAAAATGTAGTGTAATTGGATTAATAGAATTTAAAATAATGAATATGGGACACTTCAGACATAACTCATTTGCGAGTAATATTATTTTTGCTGTGAAAATTACGTTGTTCGTATCTGTAATACCTGCCTTTATTTCCATTAAATATTGCGAAATTCCTGTACATTCATTTAAGCACGATTAAATAATTGTCAGTTCCACTGCACGGATATTTAGATAGGTTGAAATTATAGGTTATGTTTACTGTACCAGTTGCCTCTTTCTGTCTAATTTTAGTGATCTCCAATGCCCTCCCATTACATATGTATGTTATACAACTCGTTGATGTTATGTCATATGGAAATTATAGGTTATGATTACTATATTTAACTTATATTCCAATATTCGCAATTATACATTATAATCAAACATAATGTCATGTATGAAACCCCAGACATTCAATTTGACTGTATTTTAATACTACAATAGAGTACTGAATTATTGTATTTATCTACTACCTAAGAGACGAAGTAACACAATCGTACGTACACTAATTTCATAGGAGTGGTTTGGTAAATTTTCTGTCTACAATTAAGGAAGGTAGGCTAGATGTGCTAAATTAAAATCACAATATAAATTCTTTTTTATTAAACCTCAAAATAGCTCCAATTCTAAACTTAAAAGTTGATTCGAACAGATTATGTTAACACATTAAAATAACACAGTTTTGTAATAATTATTTCTGCAACATATTATGCAACAAGAAGTAAACGGAACTTATGGATACATTACACTAAATAAAACTTAGCAATGATACGCAATCAAGTCTATAATATTTCACTGAGTTCCATACACTGAAATAGAAAACTCGAACATATAGTACATTACGGTTTGGATCGAAAAGGCATTGACTGTGCCGTATTTCGCATTCTTGTGAAAAGTTGTGTAAACTGTGAAATGTTCATTACGGGTGTAATAACTGCAAATATCTAAAATACAATAATTTCAATAATACTATGCGACAAGGAGATGTTTGTAGCAATATACTGTAGATTGTAGGAAAAAGAAGTCAGATTTATCCCTCTTCCGAAAGATCCAGGAAGGTGAGTTTATAGAATATCATATATATTTGCGTTAGTAAACAAACCAGAAATGAAAACCTACCTCGCCATAAACGGTTTCAGCCCAATTGACTTAGTATTATATAGAGGGGACACAATATCAAACACGGAAGACAAACAGGAGAATGGAAGTCCGGAACAACACCCCTCAGAAAACACGTACCAGTCGTCACAGAAATGAACTTCATCAAAACAAATTAAGGCAAACACCAAAAGGAAAAACCTAAGAGAACAAGGAAACTCAACATTGAGTTACTATCAGAGGAAGAGATCACAATCAAAACCACACACCAGTACATAACAGAGGAAGATTTAAACACAGCAGTAGATATACTAAGAAATTTAATAGAAAAAGGAACAATGCCAGCAAAAAACAAGCAGGGAAAGCCATGGTTCGACCGAGAATGCAGCAGAAGAGGCAGCAACTGCTATCACTGCTACACCAACTAATAGAACAACAGACGGAGGAGCTCCTACATACATACGCATCCACTCGCAAGGAATACAAAAATCTCATAAAGCACAGAAAAGAAAAACATGTAGAAATGGAAGGAAGGAAAATGGCGGAAAATGCAAGATCGGATCCTTTCCTCGCACTAAAACAAAGGAAAACGAAGTCATCAAACACAATTCACATAGAGGAATGGGAAGAACACTTTGAATCAATCTTAAACAGAAATGGACAAAATGCAACTGTAACAAGAGCCAGGAACACACCTAGTCAAGACTTCACCCCCATCTCAGAAGAAGAGGTGACAAATACAATAATAAGTCTCAGAAAAAACAAGGCAGCCGGCCCGGATAGCATATATAATGAGCACGCGATACTCAGCAGCACTTGGACAAAACTCTTCAACAAGTGTATGGAGACTGGAAATATCCCCGACCAATGGATATCGTCAAGGATGCGAGTTATGTACAAAGGAAAAGGACCCATAGACGACGCAGACTTCTGCAGGGGCATCGCACTTGAAAATAACATCTTCAAAGTTCTCACAAAGATCCAAACTGAGAGGATATACACGAAAGTTGTCAACCAAATACCAGAATGCCAATTTGGCTTCCAGAAAGGAAGGTCCACACTACAAGCCATTGAAAACCTAGAGAGATATAGTAGATGCCCAGAAGCCCCCAAAAGGAAAATTTTACGTCGTCTTTATAGACTATAAGAAAGCTTTTGACCTCATAGACAGGGGAATCCTGGTCAAAAAACTGGAGCAAATTATGGGAGAAAATGATCATATCACAATACTCATTAGAAGCATCCTGGCAGAAAATAAAATCACAATAAACGACAAAATCGCAACATCCAAAGAAATAACACAGACAAATGGGGTGCTGCAGGGAGACCCCCTAAGCCCTCTCCTTTTCAATATTGCCACTTCAGACATTGTAGATGCACTAAAAGACACACCCATCACAACTCTACATGTATGCCGATGACATGATACTGGGGTCAAAGGACCCCTACAAACTACAGAAAGCTTTGAACAAACTTTCAAGCTGGGCAGATATAAACAGCCTATAAATAAATGAAAACAAAACTGTACAAATCATTTTCAGAAAAGGAGGCAAAATAGCAGAAAAAGAACACATCACGCTCGACGGAAAGAAGTTACAGATTGCGAAACACTTCAAATATCTAGGAGTGACTCTTCAAACCACCGGCACATCCTTACATTAGCACACAAGAGAAAGAGCAATCGCCGCGACAAAAGCAGTTTATGACATCACACAACTACCGCAATGGCCTTATTCACAGCAAAAATTCTACCAATCCTGACTTATGGAATAGCAATAACCTGGACACACCTCTCCGAAAAGGCCCTAGAAATCATAGAAGCAACAAAGGCGAGTTTCCTAAAGAAAACTCTAGACCTATCTATACACACACCATCGCGCCTAGTATACGAGCTTGGAAGGGAAAACTTTCTCATCGAGGATCTACGCTCGCAACTGCTACTGCCATCAACAGAAAAATCAGAAGTTCTACACGACCGACGGAGAAAGAAAGACGAAATCTGGGAAGACTTCTACTCCACAGATGCCATGGTCGATCGCAGCTGGACAAGACCAAACTAGGAATTACGCAGCGCCCTAACAAGACTGTCGGTGCATGGTTTCCACCACAAGCTGTGAATCAAACAAGGATACTACGAGCCAGCGGACAATTGTGTGTGCAACCTATGCGGGAAAGGAACGATACAGGTAAGTGTTCACTACATCATATCGCACCCCTCGTACGAATTGCACGCAACGGATATTTTAAGTGCAGTGCGTTCACTGTAACGGCTTCACCTCATCGCCTCACCGGATTCCCCTATCAGCTGTTTAAAACATGACGTCGTACGATATTGACATTACTGAAAGCAGAGGAGTTGAGATTAGGTCTATTAATTACGTCTGTTAGCGAATAAGAATTTGTAATTGCTTCATGCGTCTTAGTTGAAGAGGAAGAAACGAAAGAAATATTGGTTACATAGTATATTTGCAAGAAACGACTTGATTACTGTAATGGGAACGCCTCAAATTATATAATTCTTCGCAATTTTCTACACGCGAAATAAGTCTTCCGTCTGCCATTTTGGCGCGACACTGAACATGGCACAACATAATAGTAACAGTTGCCCAATTAAAATTGATTTATTAAAGAAGGCCATGATCGCACGCGTCGGAAAAGTTGCCCATCCGAGAAACGTGGACAGATTTGCCGAAAGGCGATGCGTCCGATACGATGTAGTGAACGCGGTTACATAACAATTACAGCAAAGATAGTCTTTTTCCGATCCGTGCGATTCGTCCGATGCGTGCGATACGATGTAGTGAACGCTTACCTTACCACTTCTCGATTTGCACTAAAAGAACACGATCCCTGACAGAGTATAGTAGGGAACCAACGAGTTAGATTCTAACTCGTTGTAGGGAACATCAATGCACATTAGTGCGCTTTCATTTATGTATTTAATATACACAGTGTTTCAAAAATACGGGGCATAATTTCAGGTATGTATTTCCCACATTTAGACAATCAAAATAGTTCATTACAACATGTGTCCGGAAATGCTTCATTTCCGAGTTATGGCCTTCACAACATTGAAAGTCACCGGAACGTTTTTCTTTCCGCAGGTCGTTGTCAATACAGAAGATGTTCAAAATGTCCACCTCCTGCTTGAATACAGACCTCACATCGATGTCTCATTGACCTGCGAACACGATCCCAAACTCCAGGAGTATTGCGTATGTCCTCAGAACATGCCACAATTCGATTCCGAAGAGATTCTAAATCAGGCACCGGAGACGAATAAACCAATGATTTTAAATGGCCCCACAAGTAAAAATCGAGAGGGTTCAGATCAGGTGAGCGTGGAGGCCAAGCAATTGGGCCACCTCTACCTATCCATCTATCAGGAAATCTTCGATCCAAGTACCGGCGAACCGTACGACTGAAGTGTGCAGGAGCGCCATCATGCAAGAAATGAATGTGTTGACGATTGTATTCTAAAACATAAGGTATGGTGTTTTCCAGGTAGTTTGTGTACGCCTGCCCCGTCCGTAAGTCTGTTTACAAGTACATGGGGTCCAACTAATCGATCACCAATGATACCGGCCCACATGTTGAGGGAGAATCGCACCTGATGAAGAGATGGAACAGTTGCACGTGGGTTTTCATACGCCCATACATGCTGATTGTGGAAATTTGTTATGCCATCTCGTGTGAACTGTGCTTCACCTGTAAATAATACTAATGCAGGAAAGTTCGGATTTACACCACACTGCTGCAAGAACCACTGACAGAACCTAACTCCTGCAGGGTAATCTGCTGGTGACAGGGCCTGTACACGTTGCAAATGATAAAGATACAGTTGATACTCTTTCAACAGTCTCCAGACAGTCGTATGAGGAACATTGACTTGCAACGCTACCCTTCGTGTGCTGATAGAAGAAGTCATGTTCACAGCCTCCAGAATCTCCTCCTGTACTTCTGGAGTTGTAGATCTTGGTCGTCCCCTTCCCTTCCCAAACCAGGAGAGTAAAATTTTTCATACTCGTAAAGACGGTAATGGAGATGTACAAATGTCTTCCGATCTGGACATTGTCGCTGTGGGTAACTCTCCTGGTACAAACGACGAGCCAGCGCAGGATTGCCGTCCGCCTTACCGTACATGAAGTGTATCTCTGCCAGCTCTTGATTTGAATACATGTCGCACAGTCTAACGCCTACACAACACTGAATGTAACCTTCTCCTCGGAATGAACTGTCAGAGTGCCCTCTTAATGTCTCCTTTGACGGCAACGACCTGCGGAAAGAAAAACGTTCCGGTGAATTTCAATGTTGTGAAGGCCATAACTCGGAAATAAAGCATTTCCGGACACATGTTGTAATGAACTATTTTGATTGTCTACATGTGGGAAATACATACCTGAAATTATGCCCCGTATTTTGAAACATCCTGTATATTTTATGAAAATAATATATCAATCTGATGTATTTCATATTTCAATAGTGGAAGGAAGGTGTTAATTTTTACAAAAGAACACGATATCGAAAATACAATACATTTTGTCGTCTGCTAGGGAAAGAATCTGTGATGAGGCGATAGTAGCGATTCTGGTGGTGAGCAAGTATCTATGCATATTTAGTAAGTATTGAGCTTCGTGACTGTATATATTAGACTGCTTAATTATACCCCTTGGTTAATAGACGTTCACAAATTGGATTGGATTGTCCAATGCTAGTCTACACCTCGCTTGTACGACCTCTTTTAACTTATGCAGCGCCAGTGTGGGGCACAGCAAATAAGACTCACATGCATCGCCTACAAGTTCTCCAGAACCAGTTCCTGCGAACAGCAGCAAATGCTCCGTGGTTTTTAAGAAATCAACAACTGCATCAAGAATTGGGAATTCTTCCACTAGAACAATACATCCACTCAATATCAAAATCCTTCTTCAACAAACTTCCTGACGTTCCTGGAGTTGTGACATATAACATTGGAGCAAGATCTTGTCAGCCATCTAGACTTAAAAGGAAACTTCCTCAAGACATCTTTTTTAGCGATACTGACGACTCTTCATAAATTTAACAATGAAATCATTATCATATTTTTATTCTCATAATTCACAAAATGATTCATTAATTAACAGTGGTCTGTATAGCAAGTTTGCTGGTCGACCAATAAATAAATAATAAAAAACAGACTGTGCTAGTACCCTCATAAACTCAAGGTTCGTGACTATATATACTAGACTGTGCACTGGTCAACGAGCTAGAAGAATATAGAGTGGCGATCGCGCCGCCAACTTTGAAACTTTTGAACCTATATCCGCTATGTAGCATAACTGATCAACAAGTGGGCGTGGTTCCTATAGGATAATACGGAAAGTGACTGTATAGAACATGTTGCATGTTGTAAATCTTATTTTATATCGCATTAACCCATATATTCCAATTTACTAATATTTATTTATTTTAACAGCTGTCAGGAAACCCATGCAGCAACAGTTTATTCCATATATCTTACGTTAATATCGAAAATTAAGGATGTGGATACAAGGAGCGATGTTCCTATAGGATGAGGCTGAAAGGATTGTATATAACGTGTTGCATCTTGTGAATTTTATTTTATATTGCAACAACTCATATATCCCATTTTTGCCAGTGGGAAGGAAACCTACGCAACATTTTATTCTATACATCTTACATTGACATTCAACCTTTAAGATGTGGAACAAGTACAGAAGTGGGGGTAATTCCTATGGAATGAGACGGAAAGGGTAGTTCAGGATAGTTGCATCTTGTGAATCATTTTATATCGCAATAACTCGTATGTTCCATTTTTACTAACACTTCTTTATTTTTAATAGTCGTCAGTAAATCCATGCAGCAACATTTTATTCCATACATCTCAGCTAACTGGAATTGACATGTTTTCTTCTTTTCGAGTGTAATGAATCGTCGATAGAGTGAAACGTAAGTAATGAGCATATTCAAATGTCTAAATACACATTATTATTATTATTATTATTATTATTATTATTATTATTATTATTATTATTATTATTATTATTATTATTAGCTTTTGTAAATTAGTAATGATGGCATTATGAAAATGCAGGCGAGATCGAACACGCTTTCTGTGAAAGACACGTAAAGCTTCAGTTTCGTCGGACAGACAAACGCTACTTGAAATCGTATTCATGCCAATATGTTATACCGCACAGACCTGAATTATGGTGGCTGGTGGTGTTATACTGAATTTTCCTCTGCCACAGAAGAGAAAGCTTCTTCGGTGGAGGCCTAGAAGTCTCTTTTCTTTTTAAATGAGATGGACAATCGAATATGGTTGGTACTGCATTGGGCAACAAACGTCTTCTCTCGTTTACAAAATACATGTATCAAAATACATGTATTTTGTATCGAAATGTGCGGAACACAAAACACTATGTATTGTGGGAAACCATTTCTCTCTCTTCATTTGTGAAACCGACTGCTTAGTTAACAAATAATTTTTCAGTGGGAATCTTTAAAAACAATAAACACGTTACACAATCTTTCTATCAATAACTGTTATTTGTATAGTAATACCAAATTATGGCAGATTCCCTACTTGGAATATGACATATTCTTTGTTTTATCGCTTCGGTTACTACTAGAGTTGGGTCGATTCGTGAATGAATCGTTCATTCCAACGACTAATAATAAAGAATCGTAAGAATCGATTCGTGGTATCAACGAATCGTCGTTCAAAAGAATAGTAACGAATTGACATGGTATCGTAACACACGATTCTATTTCCTTGTTTGATGTAACCAGTCAATGGACATTTCCGAACCGTGCCGAATACTCCCGAGCGAGAGTGAAATCAAAATACTGCATTTGTTAAGTATGGAAAATAATGAACACAAACCTGAAATTTGCATAGTTAAATAGAGATGTAATGCAAAAAATGTACTTCATAATAAGGTTCAGTTGATAAATTATAATTTAGAAACATTATCTTGGGTAATTTTGTAGACTAATGGAGGTCATGCTGAATGGTTCCAGCCAATGAGAAAGAGGCAATCATTTGTCTCGCCTCTTATGCCATCTATGCGAGAGATGTAGAACGTTTTTGTTGTACGCGTGGTTTGCAAAGGAAAGTGTCCTGCAAGTCGTTCGTTGACGAATCGTTGGAATCGCAGAGTAGGAAGAATCGTGAACTCGTTGACGATTCAAAAGAATAGTTGGAATCGCAGACTGAGAAGAATCGTGAACGAATCGTTAGAATCGATTCGTAATGTATGATTGAATCGTTGGAATCGACTTCTGAAAAAGAATCGTGTTGCCCAACTCTAGTTACTACAGTTATAAGCAGAGCACACAAGAGGCATCTTAATTACAGGATTTAAAAACTCCACGTGCTATACGTCTCCTGCTAAAGCGAGCTAACCTGTTAAAACATGGCGGCTGGTAGTTCAAGCTAGTACCACCAAGAGCGTTGATATAGACGTGAACGCCACTCTATATTCTTACTTCTAGTTCGTTGGGTGCGGTAGTCTGTCACTACTGTCACTAGACTGCATTAATTTCCTTGCATCTACGATCACGACGGGTATACAATCAATGACAGTTCCATGTGGATTCATGGACTTCTGAAGATTTATTAATCAAGGACGTCTTAAAACAAAACCTAAACGGCCATAACCAACCCACCAAATAGTTGCAGTGTACGCGAATTTCGTTGGTAACATCCGCTAAGGTAGGTAGAGAATAATATAAAACTACCTAAACAGATATATTTTTAATTAAGGTTCTACAAAATGAAGATTTCACCATGTTAATTTGAACTAAGTTCAGAAGTACCGTAGTTGACTAGTATCGGTTTGTGTGATATAGTGTTAAAAAAGTTGTGTAATCAAGGCATAGGCCTATATTTGTTTACTGTTTATTTTCAGTAGCGTGGAATTGCTAGCAAAGCATTTAATCGAAAACATCGTTGCTGTAACAGGGGTTATGTAATTTCTATGTGAACAGATTTCTGTATTTGGTGAATCTTTCTTATGTCCCAGCCACTATAGGAACTTGATAAAATACCTTGACAATGCCTTCGATTTATAGCATAGATTAGTAGAAATTGATGTGATCACTGGGAGAGCCATAAACGCAGCCAACCCGCCCTAAATACGTACCTTACTTACATATGAAAGTCGTCGTGCGTGAACGAAGAATACCACCATATTTTTTAAAATGTAGCAGTGAGTTTTAGTGTTGCCAACATAGTAATAATACTACACACCAAATCAAACCGTCCACACCCGTGGAGTAACGGTTAGCACGTCTGGCCGCGAAACCAGGTGGTCCGGGTTCGATTTCTGGTTGGGGCAAGTTACCTGGTTTAGGTTTTTTCCTGGGTTTTCCCTCAACCCAATATGAGCAAATGCTGGGTAACTTTCACTGTTGGACCCCAGACTCATTTCACCGGCATTATCACCTTCATCTCATTCAGACGCTAAATAACCTCAGATGTTGATAGATCGTCGTAAAATAACCTAACCTTTCTCATAATACTGCACACCTAATCAAACCTAATCTAACCTGTGACATAATACACACCAAATCAAACCTAACCTGTAACATAATACTAGATACCTGTAGTAACATTCCTCACATTTAGTATCAGTTCGTTTTCATGTATTGCCGGCTCTGCCAATCGTATCGGTTTCCATCTAGTGGAAGTGGATCGTACTAATAATTCGAAGAAGAAGCAATGGCGACTTTCATAATACATTTTACATGTTTCGTTATATACTAAATGTGTTAATGTAGTCATAATTCTGTATATGGTAAAATAAGATTTGAAATGTGTTGTGGTTGTGATAAAAGTATTGAAAATTAGTTTATAGCGCCACATTGGGAATGTGCAATATTCGTTCAGTGGCTGGTGGATGCTCTACATTGACTCTGTATTGAAAGTTTAGAATGTTTTTGTATCCGGAAATCTTATATAATTCACCATGAATCGAGAGAAATATTTCCTCAGTAGGGAGAGGGGAGAGATATATAACTTAACAATGATACACTTCATTATGTTCAGAAGAAAATCATGTACCTCAAGAAAATTGCGTTTCTGTCCTTTAATGTATAATATACCGGTACTATTTATTAACGTTTCTCTAAAATGAAATGTTCTGGAATGGAACTCTTAAATATACTGAGTAAATCGTAAGTAATGTCATTAATTTTAGGGAGGTTATTCTTTGAGATATTTCAAACAGAAAAGTTGGCAATTTTTATTATTATAACTCAGGACTGGGCATCGGGAGCGAATCAAAACTCTAAACAGGGACACTTACTATTCATCTGTTATAACATCAACGCTGCATAGTGTTCAGCGGAGAAGAAAGGGTTCAAAAGTCATATGGCTCCCCATGGGAGAGTAGAATTCGCTCTTGGTGCCCAGCCATGCTTTAGCGTAAAATAAGCATGTTGTATTTTTATTTTTTCCTTTAGAGCAGCCTTGAACACAATTTTCTGTTCCGTGAGACACTCAGTTTTAAATATTTTGTTTACTAGGAGGACAGAGTAGGCTGAGGAATGTAAACTGTGACCTGCACCCCTTATCGTAATCACTGTGTAATGTAAGATTCTCGAAAACTTTGATTTAAATTGGACAAATTAATTTGGCAGCTTTAATCATAAACCTCTTTATTGTTTCTCCGTCCCAGAACTGATTTAAATATCAGGCGAGTTCCAAGAAATTGCATAACTAGCCAATAATATTCCATCATGTATACATTTATTCTCTTGAATATTCTGACGTTTGGGCATTCCCATCTCCTTGAAGCTCCAGTTCACAAGATGACACAATTAAACCATGTAAATGTGCTGTATTTTGTTCTAAAATAAAACTAAGGGTTGATTCTAACTGCATCAGGCCTCTGAAGAGTGAAATAGCAATAAAACTGATAAATACTAAAGCTATCGAAACGGGATACACACCGCCAATTGCATTTGGAGATGGTTTACAAGAAGGCCTGATGTCGACCTGTTCAAATGACCTCCAAATTCACCTGATATGAATCCGATTGAAAATTGTGTGGGCTAGATTGAAAAGGATCCTACACTCTAATTGGGCAGAACCACCCATGTGAACAGTAGATGAATTGTGGGACAGAGTACTAGATGCATGGGAGGAGGTGGTGGCCACAATCTTGTGGACTCCATGCCGCGCAGAATGAGGGCAGTTGATGATGCAGGTGGTTTGTGGACGAAATACTAGTCCCTACCAAAGGCCTTTTTTCATATGTGTTCTTGCTTAATTTTTGTTTGTTTGTTTGTTTGTTTGTTTGTTTTTTTTTTTTTTCATATTTGATGTGCTTCTGATTTTTGAAGAAGGAAATAAACTTTTAATTTTGTATATAGGTCAGCTTCTTGCCTAATAATAGCTCGGGAGTGATGGGCTGTAATATGTTTGCAAGACTTGCATAACAAAGTTTATTAACAAATTCCACCAACACTTGTAATTAAAAATATAAAATAATACAATACAAAAATCAACCCTGCTGGGAAGCGAACTTACAACCTCTGGTTTCGAAATCAGAAACCTTACCCCTATGCTGCACCACCTCGTAGCACTTGCTGCATTGTAGACGGATCACTATCAAAGTATCAACGGGAACAAACATCACAGCATTGCCTTCGAATGCAATGAGTTTACTCGTGTGAACCTGACTTAAAAACTTTACATTTAAAGTACCAAGCGTCGGCCCATTCGTTTTGAACCCAATTATACATGGCAGTGACCTTCCAGTTCTTTCTTCTCAACAAGCCAGGTGAAGGGGTTGTTCAGAGCAACACAACTTGATATGCACTCCCTGCTGATTGCAACATTGCACGGTCTCATAATTAATGTATTTTGAAATGCATGTTTTTCTGAAAAACTATTAAAAACATAGCAAAATGGAATTTGACTTTTTTATGCTCTTTACTGAAGGAATCATCCACCAGAATTAATGATATTACCCACAGTTGATCAGATATAAACTGATATGAACACAACTCTCAGGATTGAGAATCATACTTTCAATGAAAATAAACAAAGGGATGTCATATTTACCTTCGAATTACAGGAACTGGGCAAAGGGTAATTCTACTGAAGAATTAGACCAAAGGAGGTACCATTTTTTTCTCTGAAACTTGCGTACTACGAATAATATAGAGTACTAAGCACGTGATTTTACTTTCTGGCAACCAATACTTTATACAGAACAACCTAGAACTATTCACCTGATGTACATAGTAATAAATAATATCGCCATAATGACAAGTGCTCATGAGACATGTAATAATAATAATAATAATAATAATAATAATAATAATAATAATAATAATAGGTGTTTGGGGGCCTGTGCTGCACCAGCATGAAAGCATCCAGTGCAAATAGAAGTTATTGTCGAAGGATGTCATATTTCGACATAATGAAGAATCGTGTTTTACATTTAAATGGCGATCCGTTCAGTTGTGACGTCATTTGTGGATAATATGTTGTTGTTCACGTACAACAGGTGAATAATTCTAGGTTAATATGTGGAAAATATTGGGTGCTGGAAAGTACCGGTACTCTATACTATTCGTAGTACACAATTGTTAAAAAAATGGTGCCTCCTTTGGTCTAGTTCTTCTGTAATAACTAGGAGGCTTAATGAAACCATGTACTGGTAGAAGGGTTTGAAGGACAATGATGTTTGCAGGTGAATTTAACATTTTAAATTTGTCTTATAAAGTAGAACATACACTGTTCAAAGCATAGTCTGCTTTTGTAGTTATCATAAAATTTCTTTTAGCCTATAAGTTAGGCCTAATTGAAATAAATATTTGAGGTAATTCTCCTGAGTAACTGAACCACTGCCACAAGACCCGACCAGGTTCCCCCCCCCCCACAAGAAGATTTTAGGCAATGGGAAATGAGGGTGTTTAAGGAAGGAAAGAAACAGACGTAATTCTAGATGTAACAGACAATAGAACATTGAAAATAGTAGCTGCCAGATGGCTCTTGAATCTTCTTGCTCCTTCCTCTCTCACCTCTGTCCATATTCTCCATTTATATCCTTCAGTCCCTTTTACTAGTTCAGATCTGATTCCTAACTGATCCTATGAACTTAGAACTTACCTCATGAGGATCTGAAGACTCTTCGTCACATCTGTAGATTCCTCAGCCATCTTGGCCACTACTGCTTCTGGTGAAACAGAATTTCAGATATTTCCAATGTAGTGTAACATGTGATACGACATTATTAACAACATTGAATGCTAAGAGTTCAGAAGGAATTTACTTGGGCAACAGACTCTATGCCAGACTTACATTTTGTTGTACGGTATCACTGAGGTCACAGTACTAGGAATTCGTTGTGGACATCTCGGAAAAGTAGAACCCAAGTAAGTGATTACATATAGTATAAAAAGATCATTATTCAGATGGCCCAAATTTTGTTTCTGGATCTGTACAGTAAACTTGAGGGAGGTGAAAAATGGGACGAACTTATTCAGTCTATAAGGATATACAACTAAATTTCTTTCTGTTATTATGTTGAAAGTATTTGCAGCCAGAAAGGAAAAATACGTATTCATGTAGGCTTCTCACAAGACATTGTGTGTCTTTTGTGGTTCAGGTACTTGGGAGAATTATGTACCATATTTTGCTTCATATCTGACATTTTGTTTTCCATTTCAAACATAACAGGCATAAGTAAGATTTTGACTCGTTATAGTACATTTTCATTCGCCTAATTGATGTTTCATCATCCATCATGTAAATTTGTACCGGTATATAATATTGTGCTTCTTATTCAATATTTTTCTACATAAGGAGAAAGTGACACAAGATCCAAATTTGTGTGAGAGTTTTTTATTCCAAACCTTAGATACATTTCACCCAATTATAATACCGGCTACATTAATATGAACCTGGTAGAAATGATTGGACTGAGGAAAAAAAGTACCAATATACAGACTTTGGATACACAACCTTAGTGTTAAGGATGATGTATATAACTATGATTGACATCAAATTCGTAATATTTAAGATGAAATTTGCAAAAATAAAGGTCTGTGTAATAAAGTTGCAATCTAGAGAACCAAACTTGGCTTTATTCGACATTATAAATCTAGCTACTAGGTTACATAAACAAATACCTTGGATACAGAAACAAAACGAAACAGAAGAATCGAATAGGGACAATTCGCCACATATAGACAATTTGCTCTTCAAGAAGCTCTATTTTGTGCGAATGGATACAGAGATTAATAACCGTAAATTCCACTAAGTATGTAAATTACTATGTACATGTAAATTTGGCTTCACCTTGTACCGCAGGTATTTTTCAACGATACGTGATATTCGTCTGTCCATGTCGATGTACTTCCACTTCTTTTTGGTAGGAGAATGACCACCTTCCAATCTCTCTATGCATCTGTCCACTTCTTCCACTTCCAACTGCAGTTGCTCGAGCACGTGATACAAGGAAGGATGCGCTTTCCCCATTAATAGGTTCAACCTCCTGTGCCAAGCGCCGCATGTATTAGTAGCTCTTGGCAGATTTTCAATGATACGATCGTAGTAGTTGCAAGTATTAGGTGCAAAGAGTGGCTGCTGTCTGCCTCGTCTATGTCGTCACCCTTTAATGTAGTTATCTTCTATGAAATCAAATACCCGACTCAGATCACCTTCCACTGTTTCCTAAATTTGGTCAAATGCTTCATGGCCATCCTCTACTGGAACAAAAGCTAGCGAGACGAGTGAGTGAAACTGTGCCCTCAGTTCTGAATTTTCAACATTATATTGCTGCACCAATCTTCCGGTCTGAAGTCATCTCCAGAAAGACTGAGCTAAGTGAAAAAGACAACCAGCTACCTTAACTCCGTCAAATACACTTTTGATTACGTTTATAACAGTTACTTCGTAATCAATAGTTATGAATCTTGAGTTTAATTGATTTTCAAAATGTCGCCCTACTTCTTGTTTCAATACTCAAAAGAGTGTTTCATACACCTCCCTGGCTTTCCATTCCATCAGCGTCATTACTACAGGCATCCATTCCCCTTGTACATTGACATGTATAGTGTAAAGTTGCAGCATGATTGAAGGAACGGACATAAAGGTCCCATCCATTATCCAAAAATGGGATCGTAACAATTTATGTAAATGTGAATTAGTGGCAAATATAATAACTTTCACGTTGTCCTCCGGTTCAAAATACAACAACCACCTTTCTCCTTGTATGGTCTTAGTGTATCTGTCGGCTATAATGTTCAGTTCGTCAATATTCCTTGGTTCAGGTGGTAGGTGCAGCTTCCTGGCACGGCACACAGTTTTTTTAATAGATGGTTTCTTTGGTAGATTCACAATGGCTTCGCTTGCAATACGCTGTAACTCATTTTGAATAATGACAGACGTTGGTTCTCGGGAAGTCCCCGCCCTTGCCTTCATGTTCTCTACACATTCCTTTGCCTTAATCCTTCCCCAGTCTGCAGAATGATTCTTGTGTTCAGACGGTTCTTTGACGACACTGCTTCCAGCTTCTGATAACATGACTGTTGCATTACATTCGCCATGCATGTCACAGCGCCAGACAACTCCATTCTTCTTTTATGTAAGTCTCGTGTACATGTAGCCAAGATAAATTAATTTGTCAGAGCCTCTTTCTGATTTTGTGAAGCGAATTTCTTCCGCCATAGTTCCGAATTAGTTTACAGCTTCTGGATTTGTCTTGTACTACCATAGGAATATAATATAAATTGTTGCAAATTTGAGTATTACCTTCATATATTACAAGTTGTAGCGAATTTTAGTATATGGCCAATTACCTTTCACACGAATTTTAATGTGTGGCTAATTGTCTTTGATACAGATTTCAATTATGTGGCGAGTTGCCTCTGTGGCCAATTTTCTGTGGTGAGTTGTCCCCAACCCATTCTCGTTTGACTTAGTCTCGCCATTCCTTCCATAAGACTCATTCAAATTGGAATCACCCCTTTCTGTTGTTCTCGGGCTTTGTGAAGGTTTAGAAATAGCTGTATTCTGATTGTCATCATTTTCGAAGTCTTCCATTTGAATTTCATCCCATTTCTCAAAAACAGATGTCTGTTCCTTCGGAACAAGTTGTCGATTCGATACAGTCATCTCCCTTCGAACATAAGAATAGGTAGGGTTTGTCTCTATCAACTGAACTTCCTCAACTAATGGATCGAACGTTTCTTCTCATGAATACAGTTTCCGGTGTTGTCAACCATGTCGGTAGCATAGATCCATTTGCAGAGCATCTGGAGTGTGAGAACATATGTTCATGTGGTGTTGTGTTAGTTGCTGTACATAACAGAGATCGAATAGCATTTAAGGATTCCTGAAGAACAGTCTCCCATTGTATAACTGGAAGACCTCGAGATTTTAAGGTCAGTTTTATAGTCTTCCAAATTATTCCGTTATATCTCTCAATTTGTCCGTTCCCTTGGGGATTATATGCTGTAGTGCGGCTAGTTGCTATTCCTTGTGAACAAAGATACTGTTTAAGTTGCTGCGACATAAAAGCAGAGCCTCGATCAGAATGGATAAATGACGGACTCCCAAAAATCGAGAATAAAGTTGATAATCTGTGTATGACCGTCGAAGTTGAAACTTCACTGCAAGGGAATGCAAATGGAAATCTGGAATACTCGTCGACAATTATTGTGAGTAAGTATACATTGCTAGTTTTTGAAGGTATTGGCCCTTTAAAATCTATATTCAGACGCTCGAAAGGTGATATTGCTTTAATTAGTCGATCTTCTCCTTTGTAGAAATGAGGTTTAATTTCTGCACACACCGGACATGATGCAGTCATCTTCTTGACATCTTCTAAGGAATACGGGAAATTACCACAACGAATAAAGTGTGCCATTCGCACTACACCAGGATGGCAGAGAGATTGGTGAAGCTGATAAAGAGTAGGAATTCTAACAGATAAGGATGAGCAGACTCTGGATAATGTATCAGCTACTGTGTTATCCTTTCCAGGACGATAGACAATATCAAATTTGTAACATGATAATTCCAATCTCCAGCGTTCAATCTTCTCATTTTTTATTTTTCCATTTTTAGTACAATTAAACATGAAAGATACTGACTTTTGATCGGTTAAAGCGAAAATGGGCGTCCTATTAGGTAATACTTCCATTTTCGCAGTGATTCAAAAATAGCGTAAGCCTCTTTCTCTACAGCAGAATGGCGACATTTACTTTCAAAAAGGGTTCTAGAAAAGAATGCTACTGGCCTTCCAGACTGGACAGAGTTGCAGCTATAGCAAAATCAGAAGTGTCAGTCTCAACCAAAAATGGAACTCCTTCCTCTACAGAAACTACAACTGACTTGGCGATATCAGATTTTATTTCCTTGAAGATAGTACAAACATGAATAGGAATAGGATATTCTCTGCTTTGTATTAAGGATCGTATTTTATCAGAAAAATTTCGTACCCATTTAGCATAGTGTGAAAACATCCCAATTGCTCTTTTTAGTGACTGTTGATCTTTAGAAATAGTTAGATCCAGTAAAGGACGAATACGATCAGGATCAGGTGTAATAATGTTTATAATTTGATAACCTAGGAGGTTAATGGATTTAGTAGAGAATTTACATTTGCTTTCATTGAGAGTAAGGCCATATTTCTTTACAGCTTCAAGAAACTTTCTCAAGTTTTTATCATGATCTAGTTGACTAGTACCACATACAGCAATATCGTCTAAGTAAGCATATACTCCATTTAGTTTTTCATTACTGATAATTAAATTAATCACTCTCTGGAAACATGCCACGCCATTCGTAACACCAAATGGAATTCGCAGAAATTGATAAAGTTGTCCACAGGCTTCAAAAGCTGTATAAGATCGCTCATGTTCAACAATGGGTATCTGATGATATGCACTCTTTAAATCGAGAGTACTGAAATATTGATATTTGGCTACTTCTGAAACAATGCTTTCAATACTAGGAAGAGGATACGCATCAAGTAGTGTAAATTTATTCATGGTTTGTGAATAGTCAACAACCATTCACTTCCTATGATTAGTACTCGAAGTAACAAGAACTTGTGCCCTCCACGGCGATGTACTCTTTTCAATTATGCCTTCACTTACAAGTTTGGAGATTTCAGATTCTATGAATTTGTTGTCTTCCCGTGAATGTTTACGAGACTTTATAGCAATAGGATGACAATCCTGAGTGAGATTAGAAAATAATGACACAGGCAATATGGAAGCAGTAGCAAGACCACAAACATAAAAGGGTTCACGAGGTCCCCCAAAAGCAATTTCAGTAGAAGAATGAAGTTGGAGTATATCATGCCCAAGTACTATATCAGCACACAAGTCATCCATAATTAATAGCACGACATCTCGATAAATGTGATCCTCAAGTTCTATAGTAGCATTACAGCTACCTCTCACATAAGAAATGAGTACTGATCATGCCATTGCAATCTGCACATTAGCAG